>NC_059197.1:49278411-49330682 GCF_020615455.1 Coregonus clupeaformis | reverse complement strand
AGACAAGTACACTCAGTTAACCTGGGCCAGGTCCTAACACAGACAAGTACACTCAGTTAACCTGGGCCAGGTCCTAACACAGACAAGTGCACTCAGTTAACATGGGCCAGGTCCTAACACAGACAAGTACACTCAGTTAACCTGGGCCAGGTCCTAACACAGACAAGTACACTCAGTTAACCTGGGCCAGGTCCTAACACAGACAAGTACACTCAGTTAACCTGGGCCAGGTCCTAACACAGGCAAGTACACTCAGTTAACCTGGGCCAGGTCCTAACACAGACAAGTACACTCAGTTAACCTGGGCCAGGTCCTAACACAGACAAGTACACTCAGTTAACCTGGGCCAGGTCCTAACACAGACAAGTACACTCAGTTAACCTGGGCCAGGTCCTAACACAGACAAGTACACTCAGTTAACCTGGGCCAGGTCCTAACACAGACAAGTACACTCAGTTAACCTGGGCCAGGTCCTAACACAGACAAGTACACTCAGTTAACCTGGGCCAGGTCCTAACACAGACAAGTACACTCAGTTAACCTGGGCCAGGTCCTAACACAGACAAGTACACTCAGTTAACCTGGGCCAGGTCCTAACACAGACAAGTACACTCAGTTAACCTGGGCCAGGTCCTAACACAGGCAAGTACACTCAGTTAACCTGGGCCAGGTCCTAACACAGACAAGTACACTCAGTTAACCTGGGCCAGGTCCTAACACAGACAAGTACACTCAGTTAACCAGTAGTTCAGACTCAAACCCTGTGCTTCAGAACCATCCTAAAAGCGGGCCTGGGTTTACTTCCTGTGTGTTTATGTGTGTCAGAGGGGTTTGGGACAAAACAGAAGATTAATTTCCGTTTCCCTGCGACAACGGACAATAAAGTAATAATCTTCTTCCTCTCTTCAAAGTAGAAAATACACATCGTATTCGCCTTATTGTGCCAGCCTCGTACTGAACATATAATGCTTGTCAAGTTGATCGATTTTAGGATTATGTAGAATAACATATGTAGTATACCCTCTACATGGAATATTATTATTATTTTTGTAATAGTTTTTTATTGTTTAAAAAAAATATATATAGATAAAGACAGAACATAGTAACAAGTCTGTGCGGAATGTACAACATGGAATATTCTGGATCAAAACACTGTGGTAGATTAAGAATGAACCGAGCTTTCTCACAGCCCGTTCCTTACCTTCAGAAGGAGCTGTTTCTCTGTGCTGTCTGCCTGTGTCGTGTTCTTGGCCTGGTCCAGCTCATCGTGCATCTCAGACAGCTGCTGCTGGAGGTCCTTCATCTCTGTACGGCCCTGCTCTCGCTCTGCCTTCACCTGGACTAGCCTGAGGAACATACGCATTTGTATCTTGTCTCGAGAAAGGTTCACTGGGCTTTAATAATCACGGACTCAAATATACAGACCACCTCACATTCTGAACTGTATTTGTAACATAAGTCTGAGAAACCACAGAGCACCGGACAGAGAAATCATAAATTGTTCTACTAGACACCAGTGTGAGGTAATTTCACAATTCACAACGGCAGGTTCTGAGATCCGCTCATATCTCCACATAAAGGTGTAGTAGGGTCTAGCCGGGGTCCATTTGGGATTGGGCCTTACTCGTCTACGACAACTTCAAGCTCCGCCTCCATCCCAGCCAGCCTATCCCGTAGCGTGGAGAGTTCCCCCAGTCTCCTGTCCAGTTCCTCCTGAACGGTCCTCGTGTCTGTCTGGGCCCTCTCGCATGCCTCCATTAGGCTCCTCCCACTCTACAGGACACACAGAGTCCCCCCAATGTTATCATTTAAGCCACGGAGGATTTACAGTACGACGCGAACTACACGTTTTATGTCGGTTCGCGTTCATCAGCCACCAAAACAGAAGAAAGAAAACGACTCCGGGTGAAACTGCTTTTACTCTACCGTGGTCTTATGCTCCAACTGTTTCTTCAGCTGTGACACCTCTCTCTCCAGCTCTGCTGTTTTCTGCTGTAGCTCCTTGGCCTCAGCAGCATAGTCCTGCAGTGTTGGGACACACACACACACACACACACACACGCACACGCACACGCACACGCACACACACACACACACACACACACACACACACACGGCCAATAAACATTCCCCTCATTAGAAACCCTTCGGTTTTACAGGACATTGGTTAAAGTAGCCTAGGTTTCAGTGTGGACAGACCCACCCTGATCTCCTCCTCCACGTTCCCTGCGGTCTTCCACTTCAGTTGGTTGATTCTGTCCAACACCAGGTTCACCTTCTTCTGAGTGGTGGAGGTTTTATCAGTGGTCCTGAAGGAAAACCAACAACCAATCACACTGAGTTCAATGACACAAGCTTACCACAGTCATTTAACTACTGTCCAGAACAACATACCAGTCATATAACTACTGTGTGTAAGATAATGAAGGCTGCTGTGTGTGTTGTGTTTTGTGTGTGTGTGTGTGTGTGTGTGTGTGAGCTGAAACAGCAATCCTTTATCAGAAAGTAACAGATCTCGTTCACATTCTCTCCATCATATCATTAAAGGTAGGATATGAGAAATGTGTAATGGTCACTTGGGATCAGAATAGAAGTCATTCTGTTCCATTTAAATTCAGTCAAATCAGAAGTGAACTGAATATTCAAATTCTCCTAATTGGAATGGAATGGGATCAGAATTGACCCTCTTCGATCCCAATCCTCAGTCTCGCTGGCATCTTGCCAAAGAGGTTCTCTCACAGCTCAAGGTTAAATGAGTAGAGAATCATGAAACTAATCGTGCTTGAGCTATTCCAGTGTAATTTACCCATCCTTGAGGTAAGTGAACAGCATCTGTTTAGTGGCGTCTTCATTTGGTTGTTGTGTTTCAGTTGAGCCATGCTGTGCACCCTCTGACCTTTCAGAAGATCTGGAGTGATGACCTGGTTACACAACAGAATATCAAGGTGTATCCACAGATGGGGCAGTATTTTAAATGTGTATTCCAGTTACTTTAGAGTATTTTGACATCTGTATTTCTCTGGCCTGAACTACAATACAATATATTCTGTAATTAGTATTTTCAAAATACAAAATACTTGTCTATAAAAACATTTTTTTATAGCAGTTCACAGTTTTGTGGCCACCTATCACCCCAAATGTGCTGCATTGGTAGCAGACGTCTGATGGAACTATAGTGTGATAATAACGTCTGCTAAATTACCAAAATGTAAATGTTAAAAAATGAACACTTGCAAAGCACGCTGGGCATTATTCCAATGAACTCTGCCTCCGAAACAAGGCCAAATGTTATTACAATACAAATTGCGGAGCTCATTCGAATAATACCTAGTGTGTTTTGCAGGGGTTAATTTTTACATTTACACTTTGGTTGAGGGCTTAATTGAAAGGGAAAAAAATGAAAACCTGCAAACACTAGGCCCACCATGGAATGAGTTTGACCCCCCCTTATGTGAAACCACACATTTCACTGCACCTATCCAGTGTATGTGACAATACAACATATATATATTTTACTATAATATACAACTTCTACTGTAGTACTATAATATACAGCTCCTACTGCAGTACTACTATAATCTACACCTACTACTGTAGTACTATAATCTACACCTACTACTGTAGTACTATAATATACACCTACTACTGTAGTACTATAATATACACCTACTACAGTAGTACTACAATAATATACACCTACTACTGTAGTACTATAATATACACCTACTACTGTAGTACTACTATAATATACACCTACTACTGTAGTACTACTATAATACACACCTACTACTGTAGTATTATAATATACACCTACTACTGTAGTACTATAATATACACATTTTTACATTTTAGTCATTAAGCAGACGCTCTTATCCAGAGCGACTTACAGTTAGTGAGTGCATACATTTTTTTTTCTTCTTCATACTGGTCCCCCGTGGGAATCGAACCCACAACCCTGATGTTGCAAGCGCCATGCTCTACCAACTGAGCTACACGGGACTACACCTACTACTGTAGTACTATAATATATACACCTACTACTGTAGTACTACTATAATATACACCTACTACAGTAGTATTACAATAACATACACCTACTACTGTAGTACTATAATATACATCTACTACTGTAGTACTACTATAATATACACCTACTACTGTAGTACTATAATATACACCTACTACTGTAGTACTATAATATACACCTACTACAGTAGTACTACAATAATATACACCTACTACTGTAGTACTATAATATACACCTACTACTGTACTACCATAATATACACCTACTACTGTAGTACTACTATAATATACACCTACTACTGTAGTACTACTATAATATACACCTACTACTGTAGTACTATAATACACACCTACTACTGTAATACTACTATAATATACACCTACTACAGTAGTACTATAATATATACACCTACTACTGTAGTACTACTATAATATACACCTACTACTGTAGTATTACAATAACATACACCTACTACTGTAGTACTATAATATACATCTACTACTGTAGTACTATAATACACACCTACTACTGTAGTACTATAATAAACACCTACTACAGTAGTACTACAATAATATACACCTACTACTGTATTACTATAATATACACCTACTACTGTACTACCATAATATACACCTACTACAGTAGTACTACAATAATATACACCTACTACTGTAGTACTATAATACACACCTACTACTGTAATACTACTATAATATACACCTACTACAGTAGTACTATAATATATACACCTACTACTGTAGTACTACTATAATATACACCTACTACTGTAGTACTACTATAATATACAACTACTACTGTAGTACTATAATATACACCTACTACTGTAGTACTATACCTGTAATACACACTATTAAAACCTCATTACCTGAGTTTCTCTCTTTGACTCCTTGTCGGTGTGGTTGAGAGATCTGGATCTGGTCAGGGAGGACTTCTCCACTCTGTACCGTACCTTCAACGCTCTAGGCGACACAACGCTAGGCTCCTCCTCCTTCTCCCACTGGAGCATATTAAACATCAGAGTGGAGGGTCCGTTGGCCCCTCTACCCTTAGGTGATCCGGGGGCGCTGGTGGCTCCCCCTGGAGTCTCTCCCCTGGCCCCTCTGACGGCCGGGGCAGGGCTGGAGGTGTCCGATGGGTCTGAGTGTCGCTGTCGGCTGCTGTCCACGCTGCGTGACCTCCTCCGGTCCTCAGGGGCTATTCTCCCTCTCCTAGGCCCAGCTCGGCCCATCTGCTGGGGGCTGTCGAACTGGTTGATAAGGCTACCTATGGAGGAGATGGGCTCTGTGTCCACTGAGTTGGAGGATCTCTTGGGGACGTTGGTGACCTCGCTTGGGGGGCTTAGTAAGGTGGTAAAAGAAGGGTGGTGTGGAGCTTGGGCTGAGACAGGGGCAGGGCCTGGGCCTTGGGTCAGGGTCTGGATGGGAGCTGGGATATGGCCTGGGCCTGGGCCTTGGGTCAGGGTCTGGATGGGAGCTGGGACATGGCCTGGGCCTGGGCCTTGGGTCAGGGTGGGAACTCTCTCTATACCCTCAGCAGGCAGAGGGATCCTGGCTGGTCCTGGTCTAGACCCTGCTCCCTGGGTCAGGGTGGCCCCTGCCCCACTCTGGAGACCCCTGGTGAGATGTCCCGGCCTAGGTACAGAGGCTGTCTGAGTGGGGGTAACAGAGAGTCTCCGGGTGGGGGAGAGGCAGGGGCTGAGGGGGCTACGGCTGTTCCTGTCTGGGTCGTAGGGTTTCAGCAGCTCCGGGTGTCTCTGGAAGTTCAACACCGTGTTAGATGCCGGCATGGTCCTCTGTGACTGCTGTAACTGTGACTCCTGGAAGTCGAACATGGACACGGTGGACGCCAGCGGAGTCCTCTGTGACTCCCTACCCTCCCTAACCCCAGTCAGAGAACCTCCATGAGCATACTCCCCCTGGTGGTTGGGAAGTCTACGCTCCATATAGGGACTACCTAATGGAGATCGTTCCCTTTAATACTCCACATAGGGACTACCATAGACGTCCATAGGGACTACCTAATGAGATCGTCCACATAAGGACTACCTAATGGAGATCGTCCACATATGGACTACCTAATTGAGATCGTTCCACATAGGGACTACCTAATGGAGATCGCTCCACATAGGGACTACCTAATGGAGATCGTTCCACATAAGGACTACCTAATGGAGATCGTTCCACATAGGGACTACCTAATGGAGATCGCTCCACATAAGGACTACCTAATGGAGATCGCCTATCATTCACCGTGGAGGCGTAATCAGACTGGCTGTGGGCGTTGACAGACACTTCCTGGTGGTCCCAGTTCCTGCTGTAGCTCTCCAGGCCACCAGATGGCAGAGCTGCTCTACTATCCCCGTTGTTCAATACAACGTAAGGATGACCCTCAATCCCCTGGACTTGTATCCTCACCCCGAACATACTGCTGCTGCTCTCGCTGTGGGGGCGAGGGCTGCCTCTGGGACCAGGGCCAGGCTGCTGCATATTGTATTCCTGTTGTAGTCTACTGAAGTCTGAAGAAGAGCCACTCGCTCCGTTTCTGTGAGACTCCATTTACGGGGTGTCAACTTAAGAGACAATGTTAAGACAACGTTGTGTTGTGGTTGTGTGTTTGCTGGGTCTACACTAGTCCTGAATGAACAGAGGACCTCCCTCAGAACTGAAGAGGTTCACAGCTGGGTCCACACTAGACCTGAATGAACAGAGGACCTCCCTCAGAACTGAAGAGGTTCACAGCTGGGTCCACACTAGACCTGAATGAACAGAGGACCTCCCTCAGAACTGAAGAGGTTCACAGCTGGGTCCACACTAGTCCTGAATGAACAGAGGACCTCCCTCAGAACTGAAGAGGTTCACAGCTGGGTCCACACTAGACCTGAATGAACAGAGGACCTCCCTCAGAACTGAAGAGGTTCACAGCTGGGTCCACACTAGTCCTGAATGAACAGAGGACCTCCCTCAGAACTGAAGAGGTTCACAGTTGGGTCCACACTAGTCCTGAATGAACAGAGGACCTCCCTCAGAACTGAAGAGGTTCACAGCTGGGTCCACACTAGTCCTGAATGAACAGAGGACCTCCCTCAGAACTGAAGAGGTTCACAGCTGGGTCCACACTAGTCCTGAATGAACAGAGGACCTCCCTCAGAACTGAAGAGGTTCACAGCTGGGTCCACACTAGTCCTGAATGAACAGAGGACCTCCCTCAGAACTGAAGAGGTTCACAGCTGGGTCCACACTAGTCCTGAATGAACAGAGGACCTCCCTCAGAACTGAAGAGGTTCACAGCTGGGTCCACACTAGTCCTGAATGAACAGAGGACCTCCCTCAGAACTGAATAGGTTCACAGCTGGGTCCACACTAGTCCTGAATGAACAGAGGACCTCCCTCAGAACTGAAGAGGTTCACAGCTGGGTCCACACTAGTCCTGAATGAACAGAGGACCTCCCTCAGAACTGAAGAGGTTCACAGCTGGGTCCACACTAGACCTGAATGAACAGAGGACCTCCCTCAGAACTGAAGAGGTTCACAGCTGGGTCCACACTAGTCCTGAATGAACAGAGGACCTCCCTCAGAACTGAAGAGGTTCGCAGCTGTAAAGAAGCAGATCCAACGGGTTAGAGGCTGATGCTTTATTAGTTGACTAACCATTACCAAGGCTCTTCTTAACCTGGAGGCTCCAATAACCACCCTGTCTTTACAACAGTTTACCCCATGGAAAAAAATCCATCACTTTCTATGGCATCAGGTGGATGAGGTGACTGTTTACAAAACAGAGAGAAGTCATGTGGCCCAACTAACAACAATGACATCCCAAGAGCCTATGATGTCACTCAGACAGCTGCACTGAGCAGCAAGCCACAGACAGTTACGGGAAACACCACCATCAACAGCACATTGAAATGGAAAACAACTCCTTCAGTGTGCTAACAGTGTAACTATTGTATACAGGACACTATTGCTGCATGACGACTACCACTGGCCGTGGTCGCTCCTACCACGTTGTCATCATACACACACACACACACACACACACACACACACACACGCACGCCGATCACACTGTTGTCATCTACAGTTGATGATGTGATGAGATGGCACTTGAGGGAAAATCAGTTGCGGACGGAACGAGCACACACACACACACAAAGACACAGACACAGACACAGACACACACACACACACACACAAAGACACACACACCACACTCATTTGTTTGTTTTAGAACAATGTATATTGTTCTTCAAATAATCAAAATGCAAAAGCACAGTATTCAAATATACAGTAGGTAACACTTGGTTACCTTATTCCAGTAGTTTAATCTCTTTTGGCCGTGTTTTCACAAGGGCTGTATGTGGTCCATTTTCTAAACTCCAAACACAGCCGGTCTTACATTCCAAAAACGTTCATTGTGCATTCATTTTGTTTGTAGAAATATTTCACCACACAACCATTGACCCAAAATATAAGTTTACCTTGAAATATAATTAGTTATTTTAACTACCAGTTAATCCAATAGCAACAACTTTAAGATACGTGTTTAAAAATTGCCCTTTGAACGTAGTATGCTACAGAACTGTACATTACAGTATATTACACTATTTTCACATTAGGCTTACACTACCCATTAAAATGTACTGAACATAAAATGTCCATAATTTCTATCCCATGTGTGATCATTGAAGACATCTTTCACAATTAATAAAATTAAGGAAATGAAAGAAACAACGTTTAGCAGACACTAGTTCGCATCAAGCCTGTCTTGAACATTTGACCATAGGTTCTCATAGAAAATCGCAGTAAATATCCTAATTGTTCATTCAGCTGGGGGGAAAAACCTTTTGGCATGGCGAATCAAAGCCTGACATAGGTCTGGATTGAAATCATTGCATGTCTCATCCTCATGGCCTGAAGTACGGTGGTACGTTAATTGGTTATGGCGATCATACATCTTCCACCTGTGTTGTAATCGTGTATTTTATTATACACTATGTATTTTAGTGGTCTTGTATGGCTCAGTTCCTAAGAGCATGGCACAAGCAACACCAGAGTTTTGGGTTCAATTCTCAATGGGGTCACCTACCAAAATGCGTGGACTGCTACGCAAATGGCATACATTGCGGTATTATAGACTCTCCCCATGAATACGTTTACCAAACGTTTAAGTGATCATCAATTAAGGAAAGTCGGATTAAGTAATAGTAAAATGTCTCTTAACAACAGAGAAGAGAACCATATCGAAAGTAATGTGAGCATTGCATTGTGAAAGGCAAGTACTTTATATGAACAAGTATTGCAATGTGAAACCTGTACAGTATTTCTAGATGAAACACTGATTACATTTGATGAAAAAGTTTTAGAGTTTTGAAACAACTTCCTTTTTGATTATCTGTTTTGAGTTTTGTACAAAAGAGTTGTGAAAATGTACTACATACTTGTGAAAATGGCACCAAAGCGATAAAAAAAAAACGGTATTGGTTACAGTTTTAAAATAGGTCTACACTTTTTAATGAAAATAAATAGGACATAACTTTTTTAAGTAACCAATACCAAAAGAGTGTCTCCTTCAGAAGTACCTTATCAGCCTCTATTTGTACGATTGTAATTAAAGACAAAGGATACATGCATGAATACTCCTCTATGCAATTTCACCAGCGGATAATAGAACGCCACCTTTTACTACCGGATCAATCGATGTTCTTGAACAATAAGATAGCCTACCAGGCAATGCCGAAACTAGAATCACATCATAAAGCACTAACTGTGCAATTGGTTCAAGTAACAGCTAGACAGTTTAGTAAAGTGTTCCTGCGCGCAAATCCGTTTTAATGGACTTACCTAAATTGGCGTAGTTCTGTTTAAAAGTAGTGCAGCACACGCTGGCTGAAGTGACGGTCCACTTGTGGGAGCTGTTGTATGGCGCTCGGGGGATTCTCCCTCCGCATTCCAGACTGTCTCTATTCAAAAGTAGGCCTACTTGTTCCCCCTAGCGGAGCTGTCCAGCGACTCAGCAAATTGCACAGTTGTTCATCATTCTCGTCATCATCCTCGTCATCATTATTAACGCCTCGAATAATAAATACTCTATGTCTGATAAAAAACATTTTTTTTTAGGGAGAAATAAGAAATACTTCTGATATCTTAAAAACATTTATTGCATTTTATGAACAAAACTTCTGTACACAGACTGTACATTTTATGGTTTACATTTACTGAAGATGACATAGGGGACAACATACATGTAAATAGCTGGAAGGTATAGGTTTTACAAAGACATCCCCCGTTATGGAACTCTCCAATATACACTATGTTGTGGATTGCTCAGGGAATTAAACATAATTATTTACAATGTCTAGTAAAATATGTGACAAAAAATACTTCTGACGAAGGGTTAACCCTAACCCTAACCCATTTTTAGTTTAAAATTAAAGATCTGTAATTCAGATATTTACTTATTATTAATTGTAGAAAATATAAACTATAAAAAGCTAGTACAAAGTCATCAATATTTTCAATAAAAACTCTGAACAATTAGGCTACAAATGGACTAGTACTTAACCAAAAAGCACACATAGCTCAAAAAATCTGGCTCAGCCAAGCGCACACATTCACACTGACGTAGGAGAATAGAATCAAAAGATGAATTAAACATTGCATTATTACACAAGAAAGTGTTACGTTATTTTTCTTCACTGTACATTTTTCTTTCACTGTACATAACGAATATAAAACATACAAAACATTTGCTGGTTAAAATACATTTGTCAGGAACAAGTTATAAGTTTAGGCACAAGTCAAATTCCAACAGGAGGATCAGGAAATGTCACTATCATGACCATTTAGCTGCAGCAACACTTCCTCTGTCTCTTCGGCAGCAACACTTCCTCTGTCTCTTCGGCAGCAACACTTCCCTCTGTCTCTTCGGCAGCAACACTTCCTCTGTCTCTTCGGCAGCAACACTTCCTCTGTCTCTTCGGCAGCAACACTTCCTCTGTCTCTTCGGCAGCAACACTTCCTCTGTCTCTTCGGCAGCAACACTTCCTCTGTCTCTTCGGCAGCAACACTTCCTCTGTCTCTTCGCTACTTGGTCTTAGATCCTACTTTACAGAGAAACAATGAAATGTCCTTGGATGGTGTCGGATGGTCTTTAACGTCTCAGGATGATCCTCCTCCACACTTCATATGTAGAAAGAAAGAATAGATTATTTAACTTGGATCAACAGCAGATCAACACATGCTACCAAAGAAGAAGAAGAAGGAGTAGTAGTAGTAGTAGTAGTAGTAGTAGTAGTAGTAGTAGTAGTAGTGTAGTAAAAGTAGTAGTAGTAGTAGTAGTAGTAGTAGTAGTAGTAGTAGTAGTAGTAGTAGTAGTAGTAGTAGTAGTCCTGAGATATGTTACTACCATATATGCCTGAGCCATGGAGCAAACAAAGCATGTGCACCCTCACTATTAAAATAAGGGGGTGCAAACTGTTTTTGCACCTCCACTTTCTGTACCAGAAAATTATTATAATCCATTGGGTAATTTGTCAATTTTCACTTAATTTTTTAGCTAGTCTGTATTAAAAATAGATATATCTGACCATTTTATAAATTATATAACAATTACCATCTAAGCATGCTTGTTCATTACAATGCAGAAAACCGCATGTCTCGAGCCGAAACCGTTCAAAGGTGAGGCCAGGACCCATATTACTAGAGCATAATCTTATTATTTATTTCTATCAGGTTTCACAGCAGCAATTTATGGAGTTATATAGGTGCCAATTAAAACACATTTATGGAGGTATATAGATGCCAATTAAAACACATTTAAAGCTGATAACGGCAAATAAATAATACCTTTGCAATTTATTTTACAATTTATGTACACATAATCTGTGACCAAATTAAAATGCAAAACTCCAGTGTGTACTTTCAACTTCAAGTATGCATACTGTCTGCCAAATATATTATGCAGTATGCAGTATACTGTCTGCCAAATTGAAAATGAAAAAGCAAAGTACAGTTGAGAGTTATTTTTCAATGCCCTACAAGATTAATACTGCCATATTGAAAATGTTGAGATTTGCATTGCATTACATTGTTGTAATCTTCTTATTTGTGACAAAAATAAAATGTAAACGTTATGTGCAAGTTGACAATGTTGCGTTCTGTCAAGTAAACATGGATTCCCCTTGTTGAGAAACAATATAGAATTGCAGGAAAATGGTAAAAAAAATATATCTAAAATGTTCTGGGGGAGGACCCCCAGAACCAGCCGTAGATTGTGCACCCCCCGCTTTTATACAAAGTCAGGCGCCCATTCCCATACCTGTCAAATGTTTATAGATGTCCCATGGGGTTAGCTGCCTCTAGTCCAGGATGTAGTGATGCCTGGTGTTGCTGCAGGCCCTGGGCGTCCGTTAACCCAGCTGACGTATTCTCCTGCTCCCTCCTCCTCAGACAGGCTGCCTTAGGGTTCAGGTTACGCTCTAGAGGTAGCAGATCACAAGGACATCAACGTTAGTACTGTCCCATTGACCAGCCAGGGAACCAGGACATCAACGTTAGGACTGTCCCAGAGACCAGCCAGGGAACCAGGTAGGACTGTCCCATAGACCAGACAGGGAACCAGACAGGAAACCAGGACATCAACGTTAGGACTGTCCCATAGACCAGACAGGGAACCAGGTAGGACTGTCCCATAGACCAGACAGGGAACCAGGACATCAACGTTAGGACTGTCCCATAGACCAGCCAGGGAACCAGGACATCAACATTAGGACTGTCCCATAGACCAGACAGGGAACCAGGACATCAACATTAGGACTGTCCCAGAGACCAGCCAGGGAACCAGGACATCAACATTAGGACTGTCCCATAGACCAGACAGGGACCAGGACATCAACATTAGGACTGTCCCATAGACCAGACAGGGAACCAGGACATCAACATTAGGACTGTCCCATAGACCAGCCAGGGAACCAGGTAGGACTGTCCCATAGACCAGCCAGGGAACCAGGACATCAACGTTAGGACTGTCCCATAGACCAGACAGGGAACCAGGACATCAACGTTAGGACTGTCCCATAGACCAGACAGGGAACCAGGACATCAACGTTAGGACTGTCCCATAGACCAGCCAGGGAACCAGGACATCAACATTAGGACTGTCCCATAGACCAGACAGGGAACCAGGTAGGACTGTCCCAGAGACCAGCTAGGGAACCAGGACATCAACGTTAGGACTGTCCCATAGACCAGACAGGGAACCAGGACAGGGAACCAGGACATCAACGTTAGGACTGTCCCATAGACCAGACAGGGAACCAGACAGGGAACCAGGTAGGACTGTCCCAGAGACCAGCCAGGGAACCAGGACATCAACGTTAGGACTGTCCCATAGACCAGCCAGGGAACCAGGACATCAACGTTAGGACTGTCCCATAGACCAGCCAGGGAACCAGGACATCAACGTTAGGACTGTCCCATAGACCAGCCAGGGAACCAGGACATCAACGTTAGGACTGTCCCATAGACCAGACAGGGACCAGGACATCAACATTAGGACTGTCCCAGAGACCAGCCAGGGAACCAGGTAGGACTGTCCCATAGACCAGCCAGGGAACCAGACAGGGAACCAGGATCAGATGGTATGACTCTATTATCTTACGTAACCCCCTCTGGTGTTTATTTTTCAGTACGTTTAGTACTTGTTAGGATTCTTTCTCTCCTTCAATCTCTCGTTCCCTCTCTCTTTCTCTCCTTCAATCTCTCGTTCCCTCTCTCTTTCTCTCCTTCAATCTCTCGTTCCCTCTCTCTTTCTCTCCTTCAATCTCTCGTTCCCTCTCTCTTCCTCTCCTTCAATCTCTCGTTCCATCTCTCTTTCTCTCCTTCAATCTCTCGTTCCCTCTCTCTTTCTCTCCTTCAATCTCTCGTTCCCTCTCTCTTTCTCTCCTTCAATCTCTCGTTCCCTCTCTCTTTCTCTCCTTCAATCTCTCGTTCCCTCTCTCTTTCTCTCCTTCAATCTCTCGTTCCCTCTCTCTTTCTCTCCTTCAATCTCTCGTTCCCTCTCTCTTTCTCTCCTTCAATCTCTCGTTCCCTCTCTCTTTCTCTCCTTCAATCTCTCGTTCCCTCTCTCTTTCTCTCCTTCAATCTCTCGTTCCCTCTCTCTTTCTTTCCTTCAATCTCTCGTTCCCTCTCTCTTTCTCTCCTTCAATCTCTCGTTCCCTCTCTCTTTCTCTCCTTCAATCTCTTGTTCTCTCGCTCTCGCACTCCCCCCTCTCTTTGCCTCTCTTTCTTTCTCGCTCTCGTTCATGCTTTCTCCCCAACTCTCTCTCTCTCCATCTCTCCCGCACACCCACCTCTCTCTCTGTCTGTCTCACACACCCTCATCTCTCCCTCTCTTTCTCCATCTCTATCTTTCTCCATCTCTGACCTTAATGGAGGAGAGAGGGAAGAAGCCATGCCCACGCCATCCCGTAGACAGAGAGGAGGATAAATAACTTAATGTTCCACTGTAGTGAAGTACTTATTCATTCAACCTTTATATACAGTGCATTCGGAAAGTATTCAGACCCCTTCCCTTTTTCCACATTGTTACGTTACAGCCTTATTCTAAAATGGATTAAAATTTAAAATTTCCCTCATCAATCTACACACAATACCCCATAATGACAAAGTGAAAACAGGTTTTTGCAAATTTATAAAAAAATAAAAAACAGAAATAACTTATTTACATAAGTATTCAGACCCTTTGCTTTGAGACTCGAAATTGAGCTCATGTGCATCCTGTTTCCATTGATCATCCTTGAGATGTTTCTACAACTTGATTGGAGTCCACCTGTGGTAAATTCAATTGATTGGACATGATTTGGAAAGGCACACACCTGTCTATATAAGGTCCCACAGTTGACAGAGCAACTGAGAGCAAAAACCAAGCCATGAGGTTGAAGGAATTGTCTGTAGAGCTCCGAGACAGGATTGTGTCGAGGCACAGATCTGGGGAAGTGTACCAAGAAGTGCACTGAAGGTCCCCAAGAACACAGTGGCCTCCATCATTCTTAAATGGAAGAAGTTTGGAACCACCAGGACTCTTCCTAGGAGCTTACAGAACAGGACTGCAGGAAGCTGAGAAAAAATTGAGGAAAACTAGACTTCCGGTAGACAAGATGGCGTATTGAATACACAGCGGTACAAACCACCTCAAGATAAAAACATAATATTCAATATCAGTAATCGGTCGAATAAAGGAACACCCGATACTAGCCAATTAGGGATTGTAATAATAAAGCACATTTTATAGTATTTATAGTATTTTATAAAGGGATAAGACGGTATTACAAGCAAAATAATACATCTTCAAATACAACTAATTAGAACACAAGTACTCAATCAACATAGTGGAGATAAAAACATAGTGAACAGAAGACATAGAAGGCACAGTATGGGGGGATGGGGGGATGTATTGTGATGGAAGGTGTGGTGTGCGTTTTGGTGTTTGGAAAAGTGTGGCATTAAGTGAGTGAGAAAGGAAAAGGTTGAATATCCCAGAACCAACGTGTGTCTGTGAGCAGGGGTTGTGAGAGAGAGCTTTCAATGTTGTGCAGATGAGGGATATACATTTTAAAATAAAGTATACATCTAATTTATTTATTTATTGTCCTATCATGATGGAACGGTCCCCAACCCTATATCCTAGACACCCACCTGAGCGACCCATACACCAAAGAGAAGTCCCCATCTGTTTTATGGACCTGCTGTGAGTTGCCTATATGCAGCCAAAACAGAAAGATAAATGCGGTCAGAGACCTACTTGAGCAGCACCGAACCCCTCAAGATTCTGAGCCTGCCTGGCAGGGTTGGTCCTACAAAGCCAGAGCCCCCTGATGGGAGAGCATAATATACAAGGAAATTCTCAAAGCTGCTAATGAGAACCTTGATGACCTTGTACCTAGCCGGTGGGGATTCCGGTGGGGTACCCCCACCCAGGTAGTGGCAGTGCTGGCAACACTGGCTGCAGTAACCCATGGGGAGGGGGTCACACTCTGACAATCAGAGAGGGGGTTTATCATTGTGGCCCAGGTGGCACAAAATAATCAAAGGTCTGATTGCACAGAGATGCCTGGGAAAAATGGTTACAACGGGGGACCAGAGTGTTTGTGTCTCAGGGGAAGAGGGTGGATCTGATCTCCATCACCTAGGACTTTACATAGGTTAATCAAATCTCACATTGTTGTTAATTTTTGCTCGATCTTGCATGCTTTCTCAAACAGCTGTAACTCTATATGCATTCGTAAATCAGGTCCTTTCTTGAGTTGGGCTCTGGGATGTAACAACAGCTGAGCATCTGAGCTTATGGTTGATTGTGGAGGAAAGGGGTGGAGTGTGTAAGAGTATGTGTGTGTGTGTGTGTGTGTGTGTGTGTGTGTGTGTGTGTGTGTGTGTGTGTGTGTGTGTGTGTGTGCGTGTGCGTGCGTGCGTGTGCGTGTGTGTGTGTTTATCCCACATCTGTTGCAAGGGGGTAAGGATGTTAGGGAGAATATAGGATGAACCACAATAATTGTTTGCTAAAATAATAATTGCATGACAAAAATGTAATGTAATGTAATACAATGGCAATTTGGTAGCATTGCCTTTAAATTGTTTAACTTGGGTCAAACGTTTCGGGTAGCCTTCCACAAGCTTTTTTGTAGGCCTCCTTGCTCGCACACGCTTTTTCAGATCTGCCCACACATTTCCTATAGGATTGAGGTCAGGGCTTTGTGATGGCCACTCCTATACCTTGACTTTGTTGTCCTTAAGCCATTTTGCCACAACTTTGGAAGTATGCTTGAGGTCATTGTCCATTTGGAAGACACATTTGCGACCAAGCTTTAACTTCCTGACTGATGTCTTGATGTCGCTTCAATATAGCCACATAGTTTTCCTTCCTCATGATGCCATCTATTTTGTGAAGTGCACCAGTCCCTCCTGCAGCAAAGCACCCCCACAGCATGATGCTGCCACCCCGTGCTTCACGGTTGGGATGGTGTTCTTCGGCTTGCAAGCAACCCCCTTTTTCCTCCAAACATAACGATGGTCATTATGGCCAAACAGTTCTATTTTTGTTTCATCAGACCAGAGGACATTTCTCCAAAAAGTATGATCTTTGTCCCCATGTGCAGTTGCAAACCGTATTCTGGCTTTTTTATGGCGGTTTTGGAGCAGTGGCTTCTTCCTTGCTGAGCAGCCTTTCAGGTTATGTCGATATAGGACTCGTTTTACTGTGGATATACAGTAGATACTTTTGTACCTGTTTCCTCCAGCATCTTCACAAGGTCCTTTGCTGTTGTTCTGGGATTGATTTGCACTTTTCGCACCAATGTACGTTAAATCTCTAGGATACAGAACGCGTCTCCTTCCTGAGCGGTATGACGGCTGCGTGGTCCCATGGTGTTTATACTTGCATACTATTGTTTGTACAGATGAACGTGGTACCTTCAGGCATTTGGAAATTGCTCCCAAGGATGAACCAGACTTGTGGAGGTCTACAATATTTTTCCTGGGGTCTTGGCTGATTTCTTTTGATTTTCCCATGATGTCAAGCAAAGAGGCACTGAGTTTGAAGGTAGGCCTTGAAATACATCCACAGGTACACCTCCAATTGACTCAAATTATGTCAATTAGCCTATCAGAAGCTTCTAAAGCCATGACATAATTTTCAGGAATTTTCCAAGCTGTTTAAAGGCACAGTCAACTTAGTGTATGTAAACTTCTGACCCACTGGAATTGTGATACAGTGAATTATAAGTGAAATAGTCTGTCTGTAAACAATTGTTGGAAAAATGACTTGTGTCATGCACAAAGTAGATGTCCTAACCAACTTGCCAAAACTATAGTTTGTTAACAAGAAATTTGTGGAGTGGTTGAAAAACAAGTTTTAGTGACTCCAACCTAAGTGTATGTAAACTTCCGACTCCAACTGTATATATTGAGGTGAGAGCATTGGAAATGCTTTTGGTGGTTGACCTGCTTCTGTTCTGTGGGTGGCACTGCGTGCTGTTTTCGATGGATGGGTCCTGGCCTCTCGGGGGCCTAGGGATTCAGGGGGACGGGGGTGGTATGCCAATCACTGGGATGACGGCCCAACTTGGGATGGGGAGGGGCTTTAGCAGGCGGAATAGTGGAGAACAAAATATACTTCTCCCATGGGCAAAGAAATGGGCAAAGAAACTCAAAAGGGGTAATGATATTAATTAACAGTAATTTCGATCCGAATGTGCAAATTGTCCAAACAGATCCGCAAGTTAGATGGATTATTTTAAATATGTTATTGGACCATAAACAGATATGGCTCATTAACCTTTACGGACCAAATAATGATGATCCACACTTCTTTGACAACATATATAATAAATGATCAACCCTGCAAGCAATACAAAACTCTATTATTATGGTGGGAGATTATAATAACGTTTTAAATAGCTCAATGGACCGTAAAGGAAATCACACTACAAACTATCACCCTCATGCTCTTAAGGAAATCGTGAATGTCATGGATACATTAGAACTAGTAGATATATGGAGGCTTAAATATCCTGATCTAGTGAGATATACATGGCGGAGGCTCAATCAAGCTAGTCATCTTGACTTCTTTCTTATGTCATTCTCATTGGCACCAAAAGTTTAAAAAGTGTTGATAGAGGACAGAATGCGGTCGCACCATCATATAATTGGCATATACATTACTCTTACTGAATTTCCACGTGGGCGAGGATATTGGAAATGTAATCAAAGCCTATTGGATGATAACTTGTTTTTAACTAGGACAGAGGAATTTATAACTGATTTTTTCCGACATAACATTGGTACACAAATCCCCTTATTGTATGGGACACTTTTAAATGTGCCTTTAGAGGCCATGCAATTCAGTACTCATCTCGAAAACAAAAGCAATTTAGGTCAAAAGAGTCCATACTAACAAAGGAAATAGAAGGTCTAACAGAACAGATAGATAGCAATAAAAATTTAACATAGAGGCTCAGAATAAATTAGAGGAAAAACTAAAAGAAATGGAGAAAGATCAAGTGTAATATATTAAATGAATAAAGCAAACTGGATGGAATATGGGGAAAAATGCACCCAATTATTTTTTAATCTTCAACATAGAAATGCTACCAAAAATAATTTACTGAAACTGGTTACAAATGACAGTCAACCATGATTCACCAAATTATATATTGAAGGAGGAAGCAAAGTACTTTAAGCACATGGGCGGCAGGTAGCTTAGTGGTTAAGAGCGTTGTGCCAGTAACCGAAAGGTCGCTGGTTCTAATCCCCGAGCCGACTAGGTGAAAAATCTGTCGATGTGCCCTTGAGCAAGGCACTTAACCCTAATTGCTCATGTAAGTCGCTCTGGATAAGAGCGTCTGCTAAATGACGTAAATGTAATATGTTTTCGTTTCAGTCGCCTCCATCTCCTCTAACTGAAGCTAATTGTAGAGATTTGTTTTCTATTGATAATGTAAAATTAACAGCCATACAGAAAGACTCATGTGAAGGTTGAAATTACAGAGGAGGAACTTCTGGATGCAATTAAAGACTTTAAGTCCGTGAAAACTCCAGGGTTGGATGGCATACCAGTCGAGGTATACCAAACCTTTTTTAACCACTCCTATGTAAATGGTAGATTATCAGACACTCAAGATGAAGGTCTGATTTCATTATTACTGAAACAGGATACAAGTGGAAAATATAAAGATCCAGTCCATTAAAAAAATTGGAGGCCCATTACACTTCAGTGTTGTGGTGCAAATATTCTAGCAAAATGTATAGCACGTAGAATTAAAAAGGTATTGTCGGACATTATTAATTCTAATCAGACAGGTTTTTTACATGGACGATACATTGGAGATAATATAAGGCAAGTACTGGAAACAATAGAACACTATGAAAACTCTGGGAAACCAGGCCTGGTATTCATAGCAGACTTTGAAAAGGCATTTGATAAAGTACGGCTGGGATTTATATATAAATGCCTGGAGCATTTCAATTTTGGAGAATCTCTTATAAAATGGGTTAAAATCATGTATAGTAACCCTAAGTGTAAAATAGTAATTAATGGCTATTTCTCCGAAAGTTTTAAACTGTCAAGAGGAGTGAAACAAAGTTGTCCACTATCGGCATATCTATTTATTATGGCCATCGAAATGTTAGCTATTAAAATCAGATCCAACAATAATATCAAGGGATTGGATCACTAAGAAATACAATTTTCACATTACCATGTAGTTCACCAATTAAATGGTCTGATGGTGATGTGGATATACTTGGAATACATATCCCGAAAGAAAGAAATTATCTCACTCCAATACATTTTTATATAAAGTTAGCAAAAATAGATAAGATCTTGCTACCATGGAAAGGAAAATACCTGTCAATTTGTGGAAAAATCACCCTGATTAACTCTTTAGTATTATCCCAGTTTATCTATTTGCTTATGGTCTTGCCTACGCCTAGCAAACAGTTTTTGAAATTATATGAGAAAATAAATATTCCATTTTATTTGGAACGGCAAGCCAGACAAAATCAAACAGGCCTATTTAAATAATGAATATGAATTCGGAGGACAGAAATTATTAAATATTAAAGCATTAGACCTATCACTAAAAGCTTCAGTCATACCAAAGTTATACTTAAATCCGAACTGGTTCTCTAGCAAATTATTAAGTTTGTCTCACCCAATGTTCAAGAATGACCTTTTTCCCTTTATTCAGATTACAACCTCTCACTTTCAGTCATTTGAAAAGGAAATCATCTCCCAAATATCACTATTTCTAAAACAAGCCATAGAAAGTTGGTTGCAATTTCAATTTAATCCTCCAGAAACGACAGAACAAATAATGCAACAAATATTGTGGTTAAACTCAAATATACTAATTGATAAAAAACCATTATTTTTTAAATAATATTTTTTTAAAGGTATAATCTTCGTAAATGATATAATAGGTAGGACTGGTGGAGTTATGTTGCACATGCAGCTAACAAAAACATATGGAAATGTCTGCTCTACCCAAAATTACAACCAAATAATTGCAGCCTTACGCAAAAATGGAAGAGGAAAGTGGAAGGGGGAAAAAGTAAGGAACTTGTCTGTCTGCCCTGCATTAAAGAACACAATTGGTTAAAGAAAATTGTGATAAATAAAAAAAGTAAACCAGTTTCATTTAAGGACAAAAGGATTGACAGCCGTCCCATATAGATTGCAAAATAGTTGGGAAGAGATTTTTGACGTACTGATTCAATTGCATAGTGTTTATGAACTGATACGCAAAACGACACCGGATTCAAAACTTAGAATCTTTCAATTTAAATTATTATATAAAATTCTTGCTACCAATAGAATGGTATTTATATGGGGGATACAATCTTCCCAGCTCTGTAGATTTCGCTGCGAAGAGACAGAATCATTAGATCATTTGTTTTGGTACTGTCCATTTGTAGCTTGTTTTTGGTCACAGGTCCAGGAATGGCTGAAGGATTGCAATATTTACCTGGAACTAACCTTGCAGATAGCATTACTGGGTGATCTGAAAAGTCATAGTCAATCGATCAATAATATAATACTACTTTTAGCAACAACAAAAATATTTTCAATTTACAATCTGTAGAAACAATGAGAATAGAAGGGTTCAGAACTTTTGTAAAACATCACAGTACAGTGATGTCTCCTGTAGCTCAGTTGGTAGAACATGGCGCTTGCAACGCCAGGGTTGTGGGTTCGTTTCCCACGGGGGGCCAGTATGGAAAATGTATGCACTCACTAACTGTAAGTCGCTCTGGATAAGAGCATCTGCTAAATGACTAAAATGTAAATGTAAAATGTACAGTTGAAAAATATATAGCAAATAGAAATCCAATATGGATGGTGTTAAGAGATAGGTGGGTGGTGTTGAAGTATGGGACTAATAACTAGCAATAACTAATAACAACAAGATAACTCATTTAAAGCATACTGTGTCCATAATAAGTATATAGGTTGAGAGCTTTTGTGAAAGAGCACAGTTAGAAAGATATGGCATATAGAAGCAAACCGGATGGACATCATGAAAATGATCAGAGAGGTTGAGGGTAGAGGAAAATCATGAGTAAAAACAAACAAACTTGGCCTGAATGCCAAGCGTCACGTCTGGAGGAAACCTGGCACCATCCCTACGGTGAAGCATGGTGGTGGCAGCATCATGCTGTGGGGATGTTTTTCAGCGCCAGGGACTGGGAGACTAGTCAGGATCGACAGAAAGATGAACGGAGCAAAGTACAGAGAGATCCTTGATGAAAACCTGCTCCAGGGCACTCAGGACCTCAGACTGGGGCGAAGGTTCACTTTCCAACAGGCCAACGACCCTAAGCACACAGCCAATTCAACGCAGGAGTGGCTTCAGGACAAGTCTCTGAATGTCCTTGAGTGGCCCAGCCAGAGCCCAGACTTCAACCAGATCTAATATCTATGGAGAGACCTGAAAATAGCTGTGCAGCGACGCTCCCCATCCAACCTGACAGAGCTTGAGAGGATCTGCAAAGAAGAATGGGAGAAACTCCCCAAATACAAGTGTGCCAAGCTTGTAGCGTCATACCCAAGAAGACTCGAGGCTGTAATCGCTGCCAAAGGTGCTTCAACAAAATACAGAGTAAAGGGTCTGAATACTTATGTAAATGTGATATTTCCGTTTTTTTGTTTTTATAAATTTGCAAAAAATTCTAAAAACTTGTTTTTGCTTTGTCATTAAGGGGTATTGTGTGTAGATTCATGAGGGAAATAAACAATTTGATCAATTTTAGAATAAGGCTGTAATGTGAAAAAATTTCGGAAAGAGTCAAGGGGTCTGAATACTTTCCGAATGCACTGTATATATATATATATATATGTTAGGTTAGTCATTGAGATAACAGATATATGTATATTTTCGTGTTTTCCTAATCTCCTTTTCAATCGTATTGTAAGATAAGGTACAAGGTCCTCCCTCAGACCTTCTCCCCCAATGTGTTTTTGAAAAGAAGGTGAGGAGAGAGGATGTGAGGAAAGTTTAATTGAGAAACAGCCATAATCTCTTTTATAAGAGAAATCTGTTTTGGGATAGCAGGAGTACTGACCTCTGACCTGTTGCTCTAGACTAAGTATTACAGCCCACGGCCTGGTGCAGTACCAGCAGCTTGGTCTGCGGCTTCCCGCTCTTCAGGTGCAGCTGTGTCATGTGACCCAACTCCTTGAACGCTTCGTTGATGTCGCGGACCCGCAGGCGCTCGCGGGCGTTGTTGGCCATCCGCCGCTCTCGTTCCCGCTCAGCCTTCTGCTCCGGGCTCAGGGTGTCCTCGTCCTCATGGATGCTGCTGTAGAGAGAGAGCAGGAGGTTTTAGGGTTGGGAGTCGTTACATGGCGCCTCTGCCTCGGGTTGGCAAAAGTAGAATCTCTCAATCTGATGTGCAGATAAAAATCTAGTTGAATCTTTGAGCCATTATCAGTTTTTTATCAACTAAACAGACATACATGGTAGTCTCTCTCTCTCTCTGCTCAGCCAGCAGACATAAAGGGTTGAAATGACGTCATTACCAACCGTTTTCCCCTGCTGTGTAGAGAGAGAGAGACTACCCTGCTCGAGGACCTCGTTTCCCAGAGACTTCGTAGCATTAAGATCATCGTTAGAACCATCTTTACGATGTGTCTTTAGTAGCCAAGCTGTTTCTTAAAACCATCGTTACTAAAGTTGCACTTGAAATCACTCGTTATTTACCCACTGCATCAGAATTTACATTTTTGTCATTTAGCAGACGCTCTTATCCAGAGCGACTTACAGTTAGTGAGTGCATACATTTGTATTTTTCATACTGGCCCCCCGTGGGAATCGAACCCACAACCCTGGCGTTGCAAATGCCAGGCTCTACCAACTGAGCTACATCCCTGCCGGCCATTCCCTCCCTACCCTGGACCACCATTGTGCGCCCGCCCCATGGGTCTCCCGGTCACGGCCGGCTACGACAGAGCCTGGATTCGAACCAGGATCTCTAGTGGCACAGCTAGCACTGCGATGCAGTGCCTTAGACCACTGCGCCACTCGGGAGATACAGATCACTCGTAGAACAGCTAAGTGCGTCGTTAGATGCTTTTTTTTTGCCCTTCCGCATCATTTTATAAACAGAAGATCTCTGCTAAACACAGAATCAAGAGGTGTATCTGTCTCTCTGTGACCACCGATAACTCCAGAATGAAGTTGACTACAAATAGCCTACAAAGTTGCCAATGTCTTTGCAACTGTTACAAAAAAAGCAAAGAATAAAATGATGCTTCAAATGAAAACCGAGATGACTGCAAAATATGAATACATTATAGGCTACGTAGGCCTATACACTTCAATCACATTTCATTTTTATGTTCATTCAATTGAATTCTATTTTACTAAATTATAGATAGATGTTTTTATTGTCACATACACCGGCTAGGCGCAATGAAATGTGTTTTTTTACAGGGTCAGACATAGTGGTAAGGCGCCCCTGGAGCAAATTAGGGTTAAGTGCCTTGCTCAAGGGCACATACCAAATCTTTATTTAGTGCGTTAGCCTATTATAGGGATTATTATAGGCCTATTATAGGGATTATAATAGGCCTATTATAGGGATTATTATAGGCCTATTATAGGGATTATTATAGGCCTATTATAGGGATTATTATAGGCCTATTATAGGGATTATTATAGGCCTATTATAGGGATTATTATAGGCCTATTATAGGGATTATTATAGGCCTATTATAGGGATTATTATAGGCCTATTATAGGGATTATTATAGGCCTATTATAGGGATTATTATAGGCCTATTATTTAGAATAAGCCGCCTCAATATTTGCAGCCATAAGTGATAATTGCTCTCTAGGAGCTGATCCGTCGTCAGTATCGTGGAATAAGTCTAATGCAAAGGAAAGATTTGAATGGTGAAAACTGATCCGAGAGCAGCGCTGCGTTTCTTTCGATCCTATCAGTATCGACACGTAGTCACGACGGACTTCGCGAATGTTCTCTCTACCTGCTTGTTTGGGAAACATTCTTAAAAGTTGGCTCATAAATAAAGATGCATCTGGTATGATCTAATGCTTAAATATGCACTATGCAGAAATCGCTCCGCCATTTCCTGGTTGCTAAAATTCTAATAGTTTGCCTAATTTCAGTTTATGTGACAAAACAAGAAAGTATAGTGTAGAGAATCATTGTACCATCTAAACTGCTGTGAAATATATTATTTCCATAAGCAAAAATGTTGTATTTTCAGCTGTTTCAACCTGGTGTACAAAACCAAAAGTAAAAGAGGCAAAAAGGAAATTTAAGAAAGGGAAGCATAGAAATAGTGCACATAGAACAGATCTACCACTTATTAGACTTGCTTTCAATGACAATGACAGATCTATAACAAACATTTCTATGTGAATTTGATCAACCAAAAAGTTACATATTGCACACAACTGATTGGCTCAAACGCATTAAGAAGGAAAGAAATTCCACAAATTATATTTTAACAAGTTGCAGCTGTTAATTGAAATGCATTCCAGGTGACTACCTCATGAAGCTGGTTGAGAGAATGCCAAGCGTGTGCAAAGCTGTCATCAAGGCAAAGGGTGGCTATTTGAAGAATCTCAAAAAATATATATATTTTGATTTGTTAAACACTTTTTTGGTTACTACATGATTCCATATGAAGTATTTCATGTCTTCACTATTATTCTACCACTTAGAAAATAGTAAAAATAAAGAAAACACTTGAATGAGTTGGTGTGTCCAAACTTTTGACTGGTACTGTATGTGTTAAAAAAACCCCAGCACAAACAGATCTGGGACCAGTCTAGAGTTAAAGAGAGAAAGCATTTAGCTGATCTGGGACCAGTCTAGAGTTAAAGAGAGAAAGCATTTAGCTGATCTGGGACCAGGCTAGAGGCAGAGGCAGAGGCAGAGGCAGAGACAGAGATAGAGAGAGAGAGGAGGGGGGAGAGATAGATGGAGAGAGAGAGAGAGAGAGAGAGAGAGAGAACCAAGGACTGATCACCCCAATCCACAAAAGTGGAGACAAATTTGACCCCAATAACTACCGTGGGATATGCGTCAACAGCAACCTTGGGGAAATCCTCTACATTATCATTAACAGCAGACTAGTTCATTTCCTCAGTGAAAACAATGTACTGAGCAAATGTCAAATTGGCTTTTTACCAAATTACCGTACGACAGACCACGAATTCACCCTGCACACCCTAATTGACAAACAAACAAACCAAAACAAAGGCAAAGTCTTCTCATGCTTTGTTGATTTCAAAAAAGCTTTTTACTCAATTTGGCATGAGGGTCTGCTATACAAATTGATGGAAGGTGGGGTTGGGGGAAAAACATACGACATTATAAAATCCATGTACACAAACAACAAGTGTGCGGTTAAAATGGGCAAAAAACACACACATTTCTTTCCACAGGGCCATGGAGTGAGACAGGGATGCAGTTTAAGCCCCACCCTCTTCAACATATATATTAATGAATTGGCGAGGGCACTAGAACAGTCTGCAGCACCCGGCCTCACCCCACTAGAATCTGAAGTCAAATGTCTACTGTTTGCTGATGATCTGGTGCTTCTGTCACCAACCAAGGAGGGCCTACAGCAGCACCTAGATCTTCTGCACATATTCTGTCAGACCTGGGCCCTGACAGTAAATCTCAGTAAGATAAAAATAATGGTGTTCCAAAAAAGGTCCAGTTGCCAGGACCACAAATACAAATTCCATCTAGACACCGTTGCCCTAGAGCACACAAAAAACTATACATACCTCGGCCTAAACATCAGCGCCACAGGTAATTTCCGCAAAGCTGTGAACGATCTGAGAGACAAGGCAAGAAGGGCCTTCTATGCCATCAAAAGGAACATAAAATTTGACATACCAATTAGGATCTGGCAAAAAATACTTGAATCAGTTATAGAACCTATTACTCTTTATGGTTGTGACGTCTGGGTTCCGCTCACCAACCAATAATTCACAAAATGGGACAAACACCAAATTGAGACTCTGCATGCAGACTTTGACTATGTACAGACTCAGAGAGCATAGCCTTGCTATTGAGAAAGGCCGCCGTAGGCAGACCTGGCTCTCAAGAGAAGACAGGCTATGTGCACACTGCCCACAAAATGAGGTGGAAACTGAGCTGCACTTCCTAACCTCCTGCCAAATGTATGACCATATTAGAGACACATATTTCCCTCAGATTACACAGATCCACAAAGAATTTGTAGACAAAACCCAATTTTGATAAATGCCCATGTCTACTGGGTGAAATACTACAGTGTGCAATCACAGCAGCAAGATTTGTGACCTGTTGCCACAAGAAAAGGGCAACCAGTGAAGAACAAACACCATTGTAAATACAACCCATATTTTTTTTAGTTTATTTATTTTCCCATTTGAACTTTAACTATTTGCACATTGTTACAACACTGTATATAGACATAATATGACATTTGAAATGTCTTTATTCTTTTGAAACTTCTGAGTGTAATGTTTACTGTTAATTTGTATTGTTTATTTCACTTTTGTTTACTATCTACTTCACTTGCTTTGGCAATGTTAACATATGTTTCCCATGCCAATAAAGCCCTTAAACTGAGAGAGAGAGAGAGAGAGAGAGAGAGAGAGAGAGAGAGAGAGAGAGAGAGAGAGAGAGAGAGAGAGAGAGAGAGAGAGAGAGAGAGAGAGAGAGAGAGAGAGAGAGAGAGAGAGAGAGAGAGAGAGAGAGAGAGAGAGAGAGGGGGAGCGAGAGAGAGAGAGAGAGAGAGAGAGAGAGAGGGGGACAGAGAGAGAGAGAGAGAGAGAGAGAGAGAGAGAGAGAGAGAGAGAGAGAGAGAGAGAGAGAGAGAGAGAGAGGGGAGCGAGAGAGAGAGAGAGAGAGAGAGAGAGAGAGAGGGGAGCGAGAGAGAGAGAGAGAGAGAGAGAGAGAGAGAGAGAGAGAGAGAGAGAGAGAGAGAGAGAGAGAGAGAGCATATAGCTGATCTGGGACCAGTCTAAAGGCAGAGAGAGAGAGCATATAGCTGATTTGGGACCAGTCTAAAGGCAGAGAGAGAGAGAGAGCATATAGCTGATTTGGGACCAGTCTAGAGGCAGAGAGAGAGAGCATATAGCTGATCTGGGACCAGTCTTAAGGCAGAGAGAGAGAGCATATAGCTGATCTGGGACCAGTCTAGAGGCAGAGAGAGAGCATATAGCTGATCTGGGACCAGTCTAAAGGCAGAGAGAGAGAGAGAGCATATAGCTGATTTGGGACCAGTCTAGAGGCAGAGAGAGAGAGCATATAGCTGATCTGGGACCAGTCTTAAGGCAGAGAGAGAGAGCATATAGCTGATCTGGGACCAGTCTAGAGGCAGAGAGAGAGCATATAGCTGATCTGGGACCAGTCTAGAGGCAGAGAGAGAGAGAGAGCATATAGCTGATCTGGGACCAGTCTAAAGGCAGAGAGAGAGAGAGAGCATATAGCTGATTTGGGACCAGTCTAGAGGCAGAGAGAGAGAGCATATAGCTGATCTGGGACCAGTCTAGAGGCAGAGAGAGAGAGCATATAGCTGATCTGGGACCAGTCTAGAGGCAGAGAGAGAGAGCATATAGCTGATCTGGGACCAGTCTAAAGGCAGAGAGAGAGAGAGCATATAGCTGTTCTGGGACCAGTCTAAAGGCAGAGAGAGAGAGCATATAGCTGATCTGGGACCAGTCTAAAGGCAGAGAGAGAGCATATAGCTGATCTGGGACCAGTCTAGAGGCAGAGAGAGAGAGCATATAGCTGATCTGGGACCAGTCTAAAGGCAGAGAGAGAGAGCATATAGCTGTTCTGGGACCAGTCTAAAGGCAGAGAGAGAGCATATAGCTGATCTGGGACCAGTCTAAAGGCAGAGAGAGAGAGCATATAGCTGATCTGGGACCAGTCTAGAGGCAGAGAGAGAGAGCATATAGCTGATCTGGGACCAGTCTAAAGGCAGAGAGAGAGAGCATATAGCTGATCTGGGACCAGTCTAGAGGTAGAGAGAGAGAGCATATAGCTGATCTGGGACCAGTCTAAAGGCAGAGAGAGAGAGCATATAGCTGATCTGGGACCAGTCTAAAGGCAGAGAGAGAGAGCCTATAGCTGATCTGGGACCAGTCTAAAGGCAGAGAGAGAGAGCATATAGCTGATCTGGGACCAGTCTAGAGGCAGAGAGAGAGAGCATATAGCTGATCTGGGACCAGTCTAGAGGCAGAGAGAGAGAGCATATAGCTGATCTGGGACCAGTCTAGAGGCAGAGAGAGAGAGCATATAGCTGATCTGGGACCAGTCTAAAGGCAGAGAGAGAGAGCATATAGCTGTTCTGGGACCAGTCTAAAGGCAGAGAGAGAGAGCATATAGCTGATCTGGGACCAGTCTAAAGGCAGAGAGAGAGCATATAGCTGATCTGGGACCAGTCTAGAGGCAGAGAGAGAGAGCATATAGCTGATCTGGGACCAGTCTAAAGGCAGAGAGAGAGAGCATATAGCTGTTCTGGGACCAGTCTAAAGGCAGAGAGAGAGAGCATATAGCTGATCTGGGACCAGTCTAGAGGCAGAGAGAGAGAGCATATAGCTGATCTGGGACCAGTCTAGAGGCAGAGAGAGAGAGCATATAGCTGATCTGGGACCAGTCTAAAGGCAGAGAGAGAGAGCATATAGCTGATCTGGGACCAGTCTAGAGGTAGAGAGAGAGAGCATATAGCTGATCTGGGACCAGTCTAAAGGCAGAGAGAGAGAGCATATAGCTGATCTGGGACCAGTCTAAAGGCAGAGAGAGAGAGCCTATAGCTGATCTGGGACCAGTCTAAAGGCAGAGAGAGAGAGCATATAGCTGATCTGGGACCAGTCTAGAGGCAGAGAGAGAGAGCATATAGCTGATCTGGGACCAGTCTAGAGGCAGAGAGAGAGAGCATATAGCTGATCTGGGACCAGTCTAAAGGCAGAGAGAGAGAGCATATAGCTGATCTGGGACCAGTCTAGAGGCAGAGAGAGAGAGCATATAGCTGATCTGGGACCAGTCTAAAGGCAGAGAGAGAGAGCATATAGCTGATCTGGGACCAGTCTAGAGGCAGAGAGAGAGAGCATATAGCTGATCTGGGACCAGTCTAGAGGCAGAGAGAGAGAGAGCATATAGCTGATTTTGCTGTCCTCACCTGGTCATGCTGTCTCCTTGTGTCTTGTGTGACTCGCTCCCCTCGTCAGAGTGCTGGCTGTGGCTGTCAGAGTGACCCTGGTTGTGATGGCTGTGATGTTCATCTCTCTCCATGCCCTCCAACTTCAACTCCAAGACATTTAGTCCTGCTGGGAAGGAGTGGCCATTTTGATTCTGTGAACGTCTATGCAGTGCATGGTGGTAGTTGTGGTTCAGATTGACAGCCTCTACCTGCAAAACACACAAGATAAAAGGTTAAATAAAGACTTTGTACAAGTTCAGCGTTTCATTACAGTATCATATATTAACTATTAATGAATAAATTAAACATTTAGAACATTTCTTGATGTGGCATGATGGCAAATAGGTCACCAAATCCTGTATCCCTGAATAGATCCCTGTTTCTCTCAAAGAATTAATTTAATCACAGAGGATCTTAATCCAAATCCGTCCGTCATAACTCCCCTAAACTCCCCTAAACATACCCCTAATTATTTTCAGGAATGATTCAGTTTAACTGACATATATCCCTGGAAAATAAAAGTAACTGAATTAATTTAATACCCCTCCTAGGGATTTGACTGTACTATATCCTCTGAATGTAATGTAGGCCTATTTCCATTACTCTGTCCTCTAAATGTAATGTAGGCCTACTTCCATCACTCTGTCCTCTAAATATAATGTAGGACTACTTCCATCACTCTGTCCTCTAAATGTAATGTAGGCCTACTTCCATTACTCTGTCCTCTAAATATAATGTAGGCCTACTTCCATCACTCAGTCCTCTAAATGTAATGTAGGCCTACTTCCATTACTCTGTCCTCTAAATGTAATGTTGGCCTACTTCCATTACTCTGTCCTCTAAATGTAATGTAGGACTACTTCCATCACTCAGTCCTCTAAATCTAATGTAGGACTACTTCCATCATCTCTGTTCTCTAAATATAATGTAGGACTACTTCCATCATCTCTGTTCTCTAAATGTAATGTAGGCCTACTTCCATCACTCTGTCCTCTAAATATAATGTAGGCCTACTTCCATTACTCTGTCCTCTAAATGTAATGTAGGCCTACTTCCATTACTCAGTCCTCTAAATATAATGTAGGACTACTTCCATCATCTCTGTTCTCTAAATGTAATGTAGGCCTACTTCCATCACTCAGTCCTCTAAATATAATGTAGGCCTACTTCCATCACTCTGTCCTCTAAATATAATGTAGGCCTACTTCCATTACTCTGTCCTCTAAATGTAATGTAGGCCTACTTCCATTACTCTGTCCTCTAAATGTAATGTAGGCCTACTTCCATTACTCTGTCCTCTAAATGTAATGTAGGACTACTTCCATCATCTCTTTTCTCTAAATGTAATGTAGGCCTACTTCCATCACTCTGTCCTCTAAAAGTAATGTACGCCTACTTCCATCACTCTGTCCTCTAAATGTAATGTAGGCCTACTTCCATCATCTCTGTCCTCTAAATGTAATGTAGGCCTACTTCAATCACTCTGTCCTCTAAATATAATGTAGGCCTACTTCCATCACTCTGTCCTCTAAATGTAATGTAGGCCTACTTCAATCACTCTGTCCTCTAAATGTAATGTAGGCCTACTTCCATCACTCTGTCCTCTAAATGTAATGTAGGCCTACTTCCATCACTCTGTCCTCTAAATGTAATGTAGGCCTACTTCAATCACTCTGTCCTCTAAATGTAATGTAGGCCTACTTCCATCACTCTGTCCTCTAAATGTAATGTAGGCCTACTTCCATCATCTCTTTTCTCTAAATGTAATGTAGGCCTACTTCCATTACTCTGTCCTCTAAATATAATGTAGCTCTACTGTCATCACTCTGTCCTCTAAATGTAATGTAGGCCTACTTCCATTACTCTGTCCTCTAAATGTAATGTAGGCCTACTTCCATCACTCAGTCCTCTAAATATAATGTAGGCCTACTTCCATTGCTCTGTCCTCTAAATGAAATGTAGGCCTACTTCCATTACTCTGTCCTCTAAATGTAATGTAGGCCTACTTCCATCACTCAGTCCTCTAAATGTAATGTAGGCCTACTTCCATTACTCTGTCCTCTAAATATAATGTAGGCCTACTTCCATTACTCTGTCCTCTAAATGTAATGTAGGACTACTTCCATCACTCAGTCCTCTAAATCTAATGTAGGACTACTTCCATCATCTCTGTTCTCTAAATATAATGTAGGACTACTTCCATCATCTCTGTTCTCTAAATGTAATGTAGGCCTACTTCCATCACTCTGTCCTCTAAATATAATGTAGGCCTACTTCCATCATCTCTTTTCTCTAAATGTAATGTAGGCCTACTTCCATCATCTCTGTCCTCTAAATGTAATGTAGGCCTACTTCAATCACTCTGTCCTCTAAATATAATGTAGGCCTACTTCCATCACTCTGTCCTCTAAATGTAATGTAGGCCTACTTCAATCACTCTGTCCTCTAAATGTAATGTAGGCCTACTTCCATCACTCTGTCCTCTAAATGTAATGTAGGCCTACTTCCATCATCTCTTTTCTCTAAATGTAATGTAGGCCTACTTCCATTACTCTGTCCTCTAAATATAATGTAGCTCTACTGTCATCACTCTGTCCTCTAAATGTAATGTAGGCCTACTTCCATCACTCTGTCCTCTAAATATAATGTAGCTCTACTGTCATCACTCTGTCCTCTAAATGTAATGTAGGCCTACTTCCATCACTCTGTCCTCTAAATGTAATGTACGCCTACTTCCATCATCTCTTTTCTCTAAATGTAATGTACGCCTACTTCCATCACTCTTTCCTCTAAATGTAATGTTGGCCTACTTCCATCATCTCTTTTCTCTAAATGTAATGTAGGCCTACTTCCATCACTCTGTCCTCTAAATGTAATGTAGGCCTACTTCCATCATCTCTTTTCTCTAAATGTAATGTACGCCTACTTCCATCACTCTTTCCTCTAAATGTAATGTTGGCCTACTTCCATCATCTCTGTCCTCTAAATGTAATGTAGGCCTACTTCCATCATCTCTGTTCTCTAAATGTAATGTAGGACTACTTCAATCACTCTGTCCTCTAAATATAATGTAGGCCTACTTCCATCATCTCTGTTCTCTAAATGTAATGTAGGCCTACTTCCATTACTCTGTCCTCTAAATGTAATGTAGGACTACTTCCATTACTCTGTCCTCTAAATGTAATGTAGGCCTACTTCCATTACTCTGTCCTCTAAATGTAATGTAGGCCTACTTCCATTACTCTGTCCTCTAAATGTAATGTAGGACTACTTCCATCATCTCTTTTCTCTAAATGTAATGTAGGCCTACTTCCATCACTCTGTCCTCTAAAAGTAATGTACGCCTACTTCCATCACTCTGTCCTCTAAATGTAATGTAGGCCTACTTCCATCATCTCTGTCCTCTAAATGTAATGTAGGCCTACTTCAATCACTCTGTCCTCTAAATATAATGTAGGCCTACTTCCATCACTCTGTCCTCTAAATGTAATGTAGGCCTACTTCAATCACTCTGTCCTCTAAATGTAATGTAGGCCTACTTCCATCACTCTGTCCTCTAAATGTAATGTAGGCCTACTTCCATCACTCTGTCCTCTAAATGTAATGTAGGCCTACTTCAATCACTCTGTCCTCTAAATGTAATGTAGGCCTACTTCCATCACTCTGTCCTCTAAATGTAATGTAGGCCTACTTCCATCATCTCTTTTCTCTAAATGTAATGTAGGCCTACTTCCATTACTCTGTCCTCTAAATATAATGTAGCTCTACTGTCATCACTCTGTCCTCTAAATGTAATGTAGGCCTACTTCCATTACTCTGTCCTCTAAATGTAATGTAGGCCTACTTCCATCACTCAGTCCTCTAAATATAATGTAGGCCTACTTCCATTGCTCTGTCCTCTAAATGAAATGTAGGCCTACTTCCATTACTCTGTCCTCTAAATGTAATGTAGGCCTACTTCCATCACTCAGTCCTCTAAATGTAATGTAGGCCTACTTCCATTACTCTGTCCTCTAAATATAATGTAGGCCTACTTCCATTACTCTGTCCTCTAAATGTAATGTAGGACTACTTCCATCACTCAGTCCTCTAAATCTAATGTAGGACTACTTCCATCATCTCTGTTCTCTAAATATAATGTAGGACTACTTCCATCATCTCTGTTCTCTAAATGTAATGTAGGCCTACTTGCATCACTCTGTCCTCTAAATATAATGTAGCTCTACTGTCATCACTCTGTCCTCTAAATGTAATGTAGGCCTACTTCCATTACTCTGTCCTCTAAATGTAATGTAGGCCTACTTCCATCACTCAGTCCTCTAAATATAATGTAGGCCTACTTCCATTGCTCTGTCCTCTAAATGAAATGTAGGCCTACTTCCATTACTCTGTCCTCTAAATGTAATGTAGGCCTACTTCCATTACTCTGTCCTCTAAATGTAATGTAGGCCTACTTCCATCACTCAGTCCTCTAAATATAATGTAGGCCTACTTCCATCACTCTGTCCTCTAAATATAATGTAGGTCTACTTCCATCACTCTGTCCTCTAAATATAATGTAGGCCTACTTCCATCACTCTGTCCTCTAAATGTAATGTAGGCCTACTTCCATTACTCTGTCCTCTAAATGTAATGTAGGTCTACTTCCATCACTCAGTCCTCTAAATGTAATGTAGGCCTACTTCCATTACTCTGTCCTCTAAATATAATGTAGGCCTACTTCCATTACTCTGTCCTCTAAATGTAATGTAGGCCTACTTCCATTACTCTGTCCTCTAAATGTAATGTAGGCCTACTTCCATTACTCTGTCCTCTAAAAGTAATGTACGCCTACTTCCATCACTCTGTCCTCTAAATGTAATGTAGGCCTACTTCCATCATCTCTGTCCTCTAAATGTAATGTAGGCCTACTTCAATCACTCTGTCCTCTAAATATAATGTAGGCCTACTTCCATCACTCTGTCCTCTAAATGTAATGTAGGCCTACTTCAATCACTCTGTCCTCTAAATGTAATGTAGGCCTACTTCCATCACTCTGTCCTCTAAATGTAATGTAGGCCTACTTCCATCACTCTGTCCTCTAAATGTAATGTAGGCCTACTTCAATCACTCTGTCCTCTAAATGTAATGTAGGCCTACTTCCATCACTCTGTCCTCTAAATGTAATGTAGGCCTACTTCCATCATCTCTTTTCTCTAAATGTAATGTAGGCCTACTTCCATTACTCTGTCCTCTAAATATAATGTAGCTCTACTGTCATCACTCTGTCCTCTAAATGTAATGTAGGCCTACTTCCATCACTCTGTCCTCTAAATATAATGTAGCTCTACTGTCATCACTCTGTCCTCTAAATGTAATGTAGGCCTACTTCCATCACTCTGTCCTCTAAATGTAATGTAGGCCTACTTCCATCATCTCTTTTCTCTAAATGTAATGTAGGCCTACTTCCATCACTCTGTCCTCTAAATGTAATGTAGGACTACTTCCATCACTCTGTTCTCTAAATGTAATGTAGGCCTACTTCCATCACTCTGTCCTCTAAATGTAATGTAGGACTACTTCCATCACTCTGTCCTCTAAATATAATGTAGGCCTACTTCCATCACTCTTTCCTCTAAATGTAATGTTGGCCTACTTCCATCATCTCTGTCCTCTAAATATAATGTAGGCCTACTTCCATCATCTCTGTTCTCTAAATGTAATGTAGGCCTACTTCCATTACTCTGTCCTCTAAATGTAATGTAGGACTACTTCCATCACTCTGTCCTCTGTCTGGACTTCCACCACTACAGATGGGATGAATCCCCAGAAAGGAAAGAGGAACACACTGATATGTAAGTGTCATGGTGTAGGATTTATAGCTTGGTTCCAGATCTGTGTGTCCTGTCTTGCTAACTCCATTGCTGTGCCATGACAATGACAATGAGAGCAATGGAGTGGCAAGACAGCACTAACCGTTCTGGGACCAGGCTATGTATTCAAATCAAGTCACATTTTATTGGTCACATACACATATTTAGCAGATATTATTGCAGGTGTAGCTAAATGCTTTTTCCCTGTCCGTATCGTTACCTGGTCCTGGAGAGAACATTATCCACACATAGATAGACATAGATAGACTTTCCAGACCAGAACAATAATCCTCCCATTATGGAAAATATGTTGAAATTACATGTGGAAAATATGTTGAAGTGACACGTGTAAAATTTGTTGAAGTGACACGTGGAAGATATGTTGAAGTGACACGTGGAAAATATATTGAAATGACGTGGAAAATATGTTGAAGTGACACGGAAAATATGTTGAAGTGACACGTGGAAAATATGTTGAAGTGACACGTGGAAAATATGTTGAAGTGACACGTGGAAAATATGTTGAAGTGACACGTGGAAAATATGTTGAAGTGACACGTGGAAAATATGTTGAAGTGACACGGAAGATATGTTGAAGTGACACGTGGAAAATATGTTGAAATGACACGTGGAAATTTTTTTGAAGTGACACGTGGAAAATATGTTGAAGTGATGTGGAACATTTGTTGAAGTGACACATGGAAAATATGTTGAAATGACATGTGGAAAATATGTTGAAATGACATGATGGAAAATATGTTGAAATGACACGTGGAAAATATATTGAAATGACGTGGAAAATATGTTGAAGTGACACGGAAAATATGTTGAAGTGACACGTGGAAAATATGTTGAAGTGACACGTGGAAAATATGTTGAAGTGACACGTGGAAAATATGTTGAAGTGACACGTGGAAAATATGTTGAAGTGACACGTGGAAAATATGTTGAAGTGACACGGAAGATATGTTGAAGTGACACGTGGAAAATATGTTGAAATGACACGTGGAAATTTTTTTGAAGTGACACGTGGAAAATATGTTGAAGTGATGTGGAACATTTGTTGAAGTGACACATGGAAAATATGTTGAAATTACATGTGGAAAATATGTTGAAATTACACGTGGAAAATATGTTGAAATTCCACATGGAAAATATGTTGAAATGACAACATGGAAAATATGTTGAAATGACATGTGGAAGATATGTGTACCATATCTGGAGTGTGTCTGGTGACTGGTAGAGTAGTGGCAGGGCAAGCCTTTCCCAACACACTCTCCATACACAAAACAGACACAACCTGAAACACTTTCAGAGAATAATGAATGGGTCTCACCATGGCTGTGTCATGTGCCATTGCGGGGCTGTGTCCATGGTGTTGGCTTGGTAGAGGGGTGCTGTGTCCATGGTGTGGGCCTGGTAGAGGGGTGCTGTGGCTGTGACCATGGTTGGCCTGGTTCAACGGGCTGTGGATGTCAGAGGGCAGGCTGGGGATGGGTCCCACCGCATGGTTATGCAGAACATAGATCACATCATCCAGTCTGTCTAGACGATCCTCCAACTGAGACTAGAGGGGGGGCAGTGAGATATGGAGAGAGAGAGACAGAGAGAGAGACAGAGACAGAGACAGAGACAGAGACAGAGACAGAGACAGAGACAGAGACAGAGAGAGAGAGAGAGAGAGAGGAGGGGTAGAGGAGAGAGAGGAGGGGTAGAGGAGAGAGAGAGAAAGAGAGAGTTGGACAGAGAGAGAGAGTGTTATTGGGTTATAACCCAGAAAATAATTGTCAGTTTCAGATTAGTTATATCAATTAAAACTCGGGCTACCGTATGTGTAGATTGTCTTGTATGTCAAGTGATGTGTCACAGAGCTCCATGTCTTTACCATTGATATAGGAGAAGACTGGTAACTCGGGGAGAGAGAGGCCTGAGTGGACGTGCGCCACGGGTTAGCTGGGGGGCCAGTTGCTGGGGGGCCAGTTGCATAGCCTGTGTGTGGAGAAGGAGACCTGTCTGATGTGGAGGAGTTTTCACTGCTACTGCTGTGGTCAGGAGAATAAATCTGAAGACAGACAACCAGAGGAAGAGAAGAGGGGGTAAAAAAGGAGGAGAAGGTGAGGGGCAGAGGGGGGGTGGAGGGGTAGTGGAGGAGGGTAGAGGAGGAGGGGTAGAGGAGGAGGGGTAGTGGAGGAGGGGTAGTGGAGGAGGGGTAGAGGAGGAGGGGTAGAGGAGGAGGGGTAGAGGAGGAGGAGGGGTAGTGGAGGAGGAGGGGTAGTGGAGGAGGGTAGTGGAGGGGTAGTGGAGGAGGGGTAGAGGAGGAGGGGTAGTGGAGGAGGGGTAGAGGAGGAGGGGTAGTGGAGGTGGGGTAGTGGAGGAGGGTAGTGGAGGAGGGGTAGTGGAGGAGTAGTGGAGGAGGAGGGGTAGAGGAGGAGGGGTAGAGGAGGAGGGGTAGTGGAGGAGGGGTAGTGGAGGAGGGTAGAGGAGGAGGGGTAGTGGAGGAGGGGTAGAGGAGGAGGGGTAGTGGAGGAGGGGGTAGAGGAGGAGGGTTGGAGGAGGAGGGGTAGAGGAGGAGGGGTAGAGGAGGAGGAGGGGTAGAGGAGGAGGGGTAGTGGAGGAGGGGTAGTGGAGGAGGGGGTAGAGGAGGAGGGGGTAGTGGAGGAGGGGTAGAGGAGGAGGGGTAGTGGAGGAGGGGTAGTGGAGGAGGGGTAGAGGAGGAGGGGTAGAGGAGGAGGGGTAGAGGAGGAGGGGTAGAGGAGGAGGAGGGGTAGAGGAGGAGGAGGGGTAGTGGAGGAGGGGTAGATGAGGAGGGGTAGTGGAGGGGGTAGTGGAGGAGGGGTAGTGGAGGAGGGGTAGTGGAGGAGGGGTAGAGGAGGAGGGGGTAGTGGAGGAGGGGTAGAGGAGGAGGGGGTAGTGGAGGAGGGGTAGTGGAGGAGGGGGTAGTGGAGGAGTAGTGGAGGAGGAGGGGTAGAGGAGGAGGGGTAGAGGAGGAGGGGTAGTGGAGGAGGGGTAGTGGAGGAGGGGTAGTGGAGGAGGGGTAGAGGAGGAGGGGTAGTGGAGGAGGGTAGAGGAGGAGGGGTAGTGGAGGAGGGGTAGAGGAGGAGGGTTGGAGGAGGAGGGGTAGAGGAGGAGGGGTAGAGGAGGAGGAGGGGTAGTGGAGGAGGGGTAGAGGAGGAGTAGATGATGAGGGGTAGTGGAGGAGGGGTAGATGAGGAGGGGTAGATGAGGAGGGGTAGTGGAGGAGGGGTAGAGGAGGAGGGGTAGAGGAGGAGGGGTAGGGAGGAGGGGTAGTGGAGAGGGGTAGAGGAGGAGGGGTAGAGGAGGAGGGGTAGAGGAGGAGGGGTAGATGAGGAGGGGTAGAGGAGGAGGGGTAGAGGAGGAGGGGTAGAGGAGGAGGGGTAGAGGAGGAGGGGTAGAGGAGGAGGGGTAGTGGAGGAGGGGTAGTGGAGGAGGGGTAGTGGAGAAGGAGGGGTAGTGGAGGAGGGGTAGAGGAGGAGGGTAGAGGAGGAGGGGTAGTGGAGAAGGAGGGGTAGATGATGAGGGGTAGTGGAGGAGGGGGTAGATGAGGAGGGGTAGAGGAAGGGTAGTGAAGGAGGGGTGGAGAAGGAGGGGGTAGTGGAGGAGGGGTAGAGGAGGAGGGGTAGAGGAGGAGGAGGGGTAGTGGAGGGGGTAGAGGAGGAGGGGTAGTGGAGGAGGGGTAGTGGAGGAGGGTAGTGGAGGAGGGGTAGAGGAGGAGGAGGGGTAGTGGAGGGGGGTAGAGGAGGAGGGGTAGAGGAGGTGGGGTAGTGGAGGAGGGGTAGTGGAGGAGGGGTAGTGGAGGGGGTAGTGGAGGAGGGGTAGTGGAGAAGGAGGGGTAGATGATGAGGGGTAGTGGAGGAGGGGTAGATGAGGAGGGGTAGAGGAAGAGAGGTAGTGGAGGAGGGGTAGATAAGGAGGGGTAGATGAGGAGGGGTAGTGGGGGAGGGTAGTGGAGGAGGGGGTAGTGGAGGAGGTGCAGAGGAGGAGGGGTAGATGATGAGGGGTAGTGGAGGAGGGGTAGTGGAGGAGGGGTAGAGGAGGAGGGGTAGATGAGGAGGGGTAGATAAGGAGGGGTAGATGAGGAGGGGTAGTGGGGGGAGGGGTAGTGGAGGAGGGGTAGATAAGGAGGGGTAGATGAGGAGGGGTAGTGGGGGAGGGGTAGTGGAGGAGGGGTAGTGGATGGGTAGAGGAGGAGGGGTAGTGGAGGAGGGGTAGAGGAGGAGGGGTAGAGGAGGAGGGGTAGAGGAGGAGGGGTAGTGGAGGAGGGGTAGAGGAGGAGGGGTAGTGGAGGAGGGGTAGTGGAGGAGGGGTAGTGGAGGAGGGGTAGAGGAGGAGGGGTAGAGGAGGAGGAGTAGATGAGGAGGGGTAGAGGAGGAGATGTAGATGAGGAGGGGTAGAGGAGGAGGGGTAGAGGAGGAGGGGTAGAGGAGGAGGGGTAGTGGAGGAGGGGTAGTGGAGGAGGGGGTAGTGGAGGAGGGGTAGAGGAGGAGGGGTAGAGGAGGAGGGGTAGAGGAGGAGGGGTAGTGGAGGAGGGGTAGTGGAGAAGGAGGGGTAGTGGAGGAGGGGTAGAGGAGGGGTAGAGGAGGAGGGGTAGAGGAGGAGGAGTAGAGGAGGAGGTGTAGATGAGGAGGGGTAGAGGAGGAGATGTAGATGAGGAGGGGTAGAGGAGGAGGGGTAGTGGAGGAGGGGTAGTGGAGGGGGTAGTGGAGGAGGGGTAGTGGAGAAGGAGGGGTAGATGATGAGGGGTAGTGGAGGAGGGGTAGAGGAGGAGGGGTAGAGGAGGAGGGGTAGTGGAGGAGGGGTAGTGGAGAAGGAGGGGTAGTGGAGGAGGGGGTAGAGGAGGGGTAGTGGAGGAGGGGTAGAGGAGGAGGGGTAGAGGAGGAGGGGTAGAGGAGGAGGGGTAGATGAGGAGGGGTAGTGGAGGAGGGGTAGATGAGGAGGGGTAGAGGAGGAGGGGTAGTGGAGGAGGGGTAGTGGAGGAGGGGTAGATGAGGAGGGGTAGTGGAGGAGGGGTAGAGGAGGAGGGGTAGAGGAGGAGGGGTAGAGGAGGAGGGGTAGAGGAGGAGGGGTAGTGGAGGAGGGGTAGTGGAGGAGGGGTAGTGGAGAAGGAGGGGTAGTGGAGGAGGGGTAGTGGAGGAGGGGTAGATGAGGAGGGGTAGTGGAGGAGGGGTAGTGGAGAAGGAGGGGTAGATGAGGAGGGGTAGATGAGGAGGGGTAGTGGGGGAGGGGTAGAGGAGGAGGGGTAGAGGAGGAGGAGGGGTAGATGATGAGGGGTTGTGGAGGAGGGGTAGAGGAGGAGGGGTAGAGGAGGAGGGGTAGTGGAGGAGGGGTAGTGGAGGAGGGGTAGAGGAGGAGGGGTAGAGGAGGAGGGGTAGAGGATGAGGGGTAGCGGAGGAGGGGTAGTGGATGAGGGGTAGATGAGGAGGGGTAGATGAGGAGGGGTAGATGAGGAGGGGTAGTGGAGGAGGGGTAGATGAGGGGAGAAGAAAGAGGGAGACAGAAGTGGTGTAAAGAGATTGTTAGAGGACTGTGAGGAGCAACTCCATGCATCATTTTAAAAGCACAACTTGTAATTTCTCTGTAGTTTCACAACCACTACCCCTCAGGCTTTGTAGCGGGGCTCGTAACCATTAATCCTGGTTATTTTACTGGTCAAACAGCATCCAATAAACCCCCCAGCAGCACGAGCACGGCCCAGGGCTGGGTTAATAATAATACACAGTCGCTTCTTATACTAGGGACCAAATACTAGGGACATTTTCCTACATGTCATCGTGGCCAGAGGATATTGGTCTTTGGCTTTGTAATCTGGCTGGCTAGCAGGATTGGAGTCAATTCCATTTCAATTCAGTCATTTCAGGAAGTCAACTGGTCAACTGGCAGAGAACATTAGAGGAAAATAGTATGACAGGACAGTAGACAGGACAGTAGACAGGACAGTAGACAGGACAGTATGACAGGACAGTAGGCAGGACAGTAGACAGGACAGTAGACAGGACAGTAGACAGGACAGTAGACAGGACAGTATGATAGGACAGTAGACAGGACAGTAGGCAGGACAGTAGACAGGACAGTAGACAGGACAGTAGGCAGGACAGTAGACAGGACAGTATGACAGGACAGTAGACAGGACAGTATGATAGGACAGTAGGCAGGACAGTAGACAGGACAGTAGACAGGACAGTAGACAGGACAGTAGACAGGACAGTATGATAGGACAGTAGACAGGACAGTAGGCAGGACAGTAGACAGGACAGTAGACAGGACAGTAGGCAGGACAGTAGACAGGACAGTAGACAGGACAGTAGACAGGACAGTAGGCAGGACAGTAGACAGGACAGTAGACAGGACAGTAGGCAGGACAGTAGACAGGACAGTAGACAGGACAGTAGACAGGACAGTATGACAGGACAGTAGACAGGACAGTATGACAGGACAGCAGACAGGACAGTAGGCAGGACAGTAGACAGGACAGTATGACAGGACAGTATGACAGGACAGTATGACAGGACAGCAGACAGGACAGTAGACAGGACAGTAGATAGGACAGTAGACAGGACAGTATGACAGGACAGCAGACAGGACAGCAGACAGGACAGTAGACAGGACAGTAGACAGGACAGTAGACAGGACAGTAGACAGGACAGTATGACAGGACAGCAGACAGGACAGCAGACAGGACAGTAGACAGGACAGTAGACAGGACAGTAGACAGGACAGTAGACAGGACAGTAGACAGGACAGTAGATAGGACAGTAGACAGGACAGTATGACAGGACAGCAGACAGGACAGCAGACAGGACAGTAGGCAGGACAGTAGACAGGACAGTAGATAGGACAGTAGACAGGACAGTATGACAGGACAGCAGACAGGACAGTAGACAGGACAGTAGACAGGACAGTAGACAGGACAGTAGATAGGACAGTAGACAGGACAGTAGACAGGACAGTAGACAGGACAGTAGACAGGACAGTAGGCAGGACAGTAGACAGGACAGTATGACAGGACAGTATGACAGGACAGTAGACAGGACAGTAGTACAGGACAGTATGACAGGACAGTATGACAGGACAGTATGACAGGACAGTAGACAGGACAGTAGTACAGGACAGTATTCCAGTTTCAACTGTTCTGCCTGCGGTTACGAAACCCCTACCTGTCCCAGACCTGCTGTTTTCAACTCTTAATGATCGGCTATGAAAAGCCAACTGAGAGACCTGAGCCCTAGGACCATACGTCGGGACTACCGGCCGTGGTGACTCCTTGCTGTCCCCAGTCCGCCTGGCCTTGCTGCTATTCCAGTTTCAACTGTTCTGCCTGCGGTTATGGAACCCCTACCTGTCCCAGACCTGCTGTTTTCAACTCTTAATGATCGGCTATGAAAAGCCAACTGAGATTTATTCCTGATTATTATTTGACCATGCTTGTCACTTATGAACATTTTTGAACATCTTGGCATGGTTCTGTTATAATCTCCACCCGGCACAGCCAGAAGAGGACTGGCCACCCCTCATAGCCTGGTTCCTCTCTAGGTTTCTTCCTAGGTTTTCGCCTTTCTAGGGAGTTTTTCCTAGCCACCGTGCTTCTACACCTGCATTACTAGCTGTTTGGGGTTTTAGGCTGGGTTTCTGTACAGCACTTCGAGATATTAGCTGATGTAAGAAGGGCTATATAAAATAAAATTGATTGATTGATTGAGTATGACAGGACAGTATGACAGGACAGTATGACAGGACAGTAGACAGGACAGTAGACAGGACAGTAGACAGGACAGTAGATAGGACAGTAGACAGGACAGTAGACAGGACAGTATGACAGGACAGTAGACAGGACAGTAGACAGGACAGTAGACAGGACAGTAGACAGGACAGTAGATAGGACAGTAGACAGGACAGTATGACAGGACAGTAGACAGGACAGTAGACAGGACAGTATGATAGGACAGTAGACAGGACAGTAGACAGGACAGTATGACAGGACAGTAGACAGGACAGTAGACAGGACAGTATGACAGGACAGTAGACAGGACAGTAGATAGGACAGTAGACAGGACAGTATGACGGGACAGTAGACAGGACAGTATGACAGGACAGTATGACAGGACAGTAGACAGGACAGTAGACAGGACAGTAGACAGGACAGTAGACAGGACAGTATGACAGGACAGTAGACAGGACAGTATGACAGGACAGTAGACAGGACAGTATGACAGGACAGTAGACAGGACAGTATGATAGGACAGTAGACAGGACAGTAGACAGGACAGTAGACAGGACAGTAGACAGGACAGTATGACAGGACAGTAGACAGGACAGTAGACAGGACAGTATGACAGGACAGTAGCCAGGACAGTAGACAGGACAGTAGACAGGACAGTATGACAGGACAGTAGACAGGACAGTATGACAGGACAGTAGACAGGACAGTATGACAGGACAGTAGACAGGACAGTAGACAGGACAGTAGACAGGACAGTAGACAGGACAGTATGACAGGACAGTAGACAGGACAGTATACAGGACAGTAGACAGGACAGTAGACAGGACAGTAGGCAGGACAGTAGATAGGACAGTAGACAGGACAGTAGACAGGACAGTATGACAGGACAGTAGACAGGACAGTAGACAGGACAGTAGACAGGACAGTAGGCAGGACAGTATGACAGGACAGTAGACAGGACAGTAGACAGGACAGTATGACAGGACAGTAGACAGGACAGTATGACAGGACAGTAGACAGGACAGTAGACAGGACAGTAGACAGGACAGTAGGCAGGACAGTATGACAGGACAGTAGACAGGACAGTATGACAGGACAGTATGACAGGACAGTAGACAGGACAGTATGACAGGACAGTAGACAGGACAGTATGACAGGACAGTATGACAGGACAGTAGACAGGACAGTAGACAGGACAGTATGACAGGACAGTAGACAGGACAGTAGACAGGACAGTATGATAGGACAGTAGACAGGACAGTAGACAGGACAGTAGACAGGACAGTAGACAGGACAGTATGACAGGACAGTAGACAGGACAGTAGACAGGACAGCAGACAGGACAGTAGACAGGACAGTAGACAGGACAGTAGACAGGACAGTATGACAGGACAGTAGACAGGACAGTATGACAGGACAGTAGACAGGACAGTATGACAGGACAGTAGACAGGACAGTAGACAGGACAGTAGACAGGACAGTAGACAGGACAGTAGACAGGACAGTATGACAGGACAGTAGACAGGACAGTATGACAGGACAGTAGACAGGACAGTAGACAGGACAGTAGGCAGGACAGTAGGCAGGACAGTAGACAGGACAGTAGACAGGACAGTATGATAGGACAGTAGACAGGAGAGTAGACAGGACAGTAGACAGGACAGTAGACAGGACAGTAGACAGGACAGTATGATAGGACAGTATGATAGGACAGTAGACAGGACAGTAGACAGGACAGTAGACAGGACAGTAGACAGGACAGTAGACAGGACAGTATGATAGGACAGTATGATAGGACAGTAGACAGGACAGCAGACAGGACAGCAGACAGGACAGTAGGTTCCATCACTTACAGAAGCTAGTGCTTTCCCCAGGGCTGCTCCAGTCTGAGACCCTCCTGTAGAGGACTTTCCTGTGGAGTTCTCTGAGCTATCGGCTGACGGGGTGTGAGATTCAGCAGGGTCGTTACGGTGGAAGGTAGACATGGGTGGAAGACCCCTGTTCACCTCTACAGGTGAGACCGAATGGGGAGAATAGTCCTGCAAAACAGTAACAAACATACACGAGTTAGCTTGTGTTGGCAGCAGACCAGTGCATCAGTCTGTACATGTGAGCCCATTAAAATTATAACTATAATTAGAACATTATTCATTTAAAACTCTCTCTTTGTGTGAATAAAGTCAAGTAAAGTCAAACTCAGTCAGGTCTAACCAGGTGACTACATGATGGTTGCATGTTGCTGCAGCTTCCTGATTGGTGAGCTGAGGCCCCTCCCACCATGCCTCCGTAGCCAGGCTGGTTCATTCCATTGGAGTTCCACATGTCAGGTGAACTGTTGCTCCCCTGTTGCTCACTGAAGAAGGTTCCTGTGAACATGCTGCCGGCAGCTTTGGAGGAGGGGTGTGAGGACGAGTCAAGGTTGAGGTCGTTGTGATTTGGAGATTGATCAAAGACCTGAGAAGAAGAGGGGGAAACACACACGGCTAAATTAAAGATTGTGATTGTAGTGTCTGAGGGTCTATGATTTTGCTGACATTTGCAAATGGTGTAATGGATGAACTCTACTCTGCTTTGCTGAAACATCTGGAAAGCATTACTACATAGGCTTCTTGGAATAGAGGACATTTGGACATATGTGGAAGCCGGGGATTGGTCTGTCAAAAACCACCCATCTTATGTTACATAGGATATAAATACCATGTTTTGAACAAAGGACGGGGAGGAATAACATATCAGAGATTTGGGTCCGGTTATTCTCCAGATAACTGCAGATGTCTGTAAATTGACGCTGGAATCCTTTAAAATAATAAATCTTTATATAATCAAAGTACAGCGTCAGCGGAATTCTTATCATCACAGCATAGATCAGCATCGTTGTCTCGGACACCACATGATCAACTAAACGTCTTGTGACGTCACGAGAGGCTACACAGCTTTCAGCGGGATTGCTCAAGTAGTGCAAGGAGACAAGGTTCAAACAAAACAAGGATTTTATTATAGGTCTTGGGAAATTAACGAAAATATAACAAAATTCTGTTCTCTTGTGGCTCTTTAAGGGTTAACAGTTCAGGGATGTCTCTTCCACATCCAAAATCATAATTCTCACTCGCTCAGATAACTTTTCCCCAGCCTTACTGTAGTCCACGTTGCAGCTAGTGGCCAACCCAGCAAAAAGTCCTTCCAAATGTCTCTCACGTATTTCCACAGGTGCATATATCCAAAGGTGAGTATTTCCCAAAGGTAAGTATCTCCAAATCCTTATATTCCTCATGGAAGTGGACGTGCAGCACTCTTGTCCTCCAGAGAGCCCAGGTTGGAGACTGTGTCTCTTCACCCCCCACACACTCCCTCAGTGTGTCTCTTCCCTTCCCCAAACCTTCAGCTCATCAGCTCCTCATTTGTTTCAGCTGCGTGGGAAGATTGGCCATAGAGGGGTGGAGTTCCCGACCATACCAGCAGATGGAGCCATAGCTGTCTGGGGTTGCAGCCACCTCAGGGGGATGTAACGTCCCTCCAGGACACAGCCTCTCGTGACATCACACATCCCCCTCCTCGGGACCGACGTCCTCGTCGGGGTAAAGGCAGCGAAGAAGGCATCACGCCGGGAGAGGGCGTCCGCATTGCCGTGGTGCTTGCCAGCCTGCTCTCTCTTCAACTCCTCCACCTCTAGGACCAGGGACTCAGCCTCCTGTTGTCTCTCCTTGAGTTTCTTACTGAACGCATCAGCCTTGGTTTTAGCAGAGTTTAGCTTCTGTTGAGCAGCTTTCAGTTCCTTCTCTCTCTCTGCCTCCGCATTCTTCATCTTGTTCTCCAACACCTTGTACTTCTCCTCTGCCTTCTTCTGGACCTCCTTACTACTGCGCAGGGTCTCCTCACACTCCTCGATGGTCCTGCGCAGCCTCTCCAGCTCCTCCTGTTGCTTATGGAAGGAGCTCTGTTGGAGTTTAGCCTGGAGGATATCTAACTCTTCTGTCTTCATGTCTAACTGTTGCTTTAACAAACGATACCTCTCAGCGGTCCCCTTCAGACCAGACAGTTCTTTGTCCAGATTCTGTAGCTCCGTCTCTGTGTCGGTCTGGGCACCTGCCATCCCTATCAGAGCCCGGGCGGGAGTGAGTAATTCGGAGGATTGCACCGGAGCCTTCCCAGGATGAGTCTTGCCTCTCCGTTTCCGAGGTACTCGGGTTATCCTCTCCTGAGACTCTCTCCAGAGTGGGTAAAAGGCTGGGCAGTCTCGTCCAATTAGGACAGGGACGGGGAGGGAATCAACCACCCCCGCCGTCGTGTGTATGGTTCCCCGTGTGCTGGTCATTGTAAGTTCAGTAATGGGGTATTCTCTGGTGTCCCCATGGACACAGGAAACTGGGAGGACTTTCCCCGGGGTCAGACACGTTGGGCCCACCAAATCCTTACGCACCAGGGTGGCCCGGCTACCAGAATCCAGTAAGGCCTCCACATCATGGTGATTCACAGTTACCGGGCAGGTGGGGGGTCGATCTGGGCCGCCATCTACGACTCCCAAGAGCGAGGCAAAACGGTGTGTGGGTGCTGAGCTGGAGGACTCCGCAGTGGGCATAGGTTCATCGGCTGGTTTCCCACACTGCCAGGAGATATGTCCCATCTCCCCACACCGGTAACACTGTCGAGTTTCCCCCTCCTGGTGTACTCTTCTTGGACCCGCCTGGTTTCTGGCTCCCCCTGGAGCCGGGATAAGTCCTGACGTGGCTGGGTTCGAGACCTTGGGGTCCTTTGGACGGGTTCTTCCCATTTGTGGTGGGGCCGCACTCCTGGGGTCTTTTCGGGAAGCATTCAGCATCTCCGCTGTGGCCTGGTACTTTTCCACAGCTTCCACGGTCAGATCAGCCGTGGTCAAGGCCGGTTGACTGATGAACCGTTTTGCCTCATAAGGCAGGGCGCGTAGGTAACGATCCACCACAACGGCCTCCACCACCGCCGCTGCTGTATTCCTCTGCGGATCCAGCCATTTCCTTGCGATTCGGACAAGTTCATGCATCTGCGCCCGAGGAGGTTGGTCTGGTTGGAAGGTCCAGCCGTGAAAGCGCTGGGCCATACCAAACTTTGTGAGTCCATATCTGCTGAGGATCTCAGACTTCAGGGCATCATAGTCAGTAACCTGGTCAGGGCCCAGGTCCCGGACAGCATTCAGCGATTCCCCGGTTAGAAAGGGGGCTAACAGACCAACCCACTGTTGCTTGGGCCAGGCTTCCCTAGTGGCCGTGGCCTCAAATGCATGCAGGTATGCCTCAATGTCATCGGTAGCTCCCATCTTAGATATAAAGTCACTTGCCTTTATTGGGCGGGTATTTTGGACAACCCTCTGTCTCTGCAACTGCAATTCCTCTGCCTTCAGCAGGTTGGCTTTCTTTTGCTCCTCCAAGAGAGCCACGTTTGCTTGCATCTGGGCTTGCTGGCCAGCAACAAGGGCTTTCAATATGTCCTCCATTTCAGTCGGCGGGGAGCCTACGGCCAACTTGGAAAACTGGGTGATCAAACCTTCGGTATCCTCCTCTGACATGCACTATTAACGCTTGAGCGTGCCTGTATTCTCCACCATCTGTGACGTCACGAGAGGCTACACAGCTTTCAGCGGGATTGCTCAAGTAGTGCAAGGAGACAAGGTTCAAACAAAACAAGGATTTTATTATAGGTCTTGGGAAATTAACGAAAATATAACAAAATTCTGTTCTCTTGTGGCTCTTTAAGGGTTAACAGTTCAGGGATGTCTCTTCCACATCCAAAATCATAATTCTCACTCGCTCAGATAACTTTTCCCCAGCCTTACTGTAGTCCACGTTGCAGCTAGTGGCCAACCCAGCAAAAAGTCCTTCCAAATGTCTCTCACGTATTTCCACAGGTGCATATATCCAAAGGTGAGTATTTCCCAAAGGTAAGTATCTCCAAATCCTTATATTCCTCATGGAAGTGGACGTGCAGCACTCTTGTCCTCCAGAGAGCCCAGGTTGGAGACTGTGTCTCTTCACCCCCCACACACTCCCTCAGTGTGTCTCTTCCCTTCCCCAAACCTTCAGCTCATCAGCTCCTCATTTGTTTCAGCTGCGTGGGAAGATTGGCCATAGAGGGGTGGAGTTCCCGACCATACCAGCAGATGGAGCCATAGCTGTCTGGGGTTGCAGCCACCTCAGGGGGATGTAACGTCCCTCCAGGACACAGCCTCTCGTGACATCACAGTCTATAATACTGAAACAATGACTTCATAGAGTTACTCTTCCTGGTCAGTGGAAGAGATATAATTTGTATAATAGAAACCAAAGACCAAAAGGAAGTAACGTGCATTCAGAAAGTATTCAGACCCCTTGACTTTGTCCACATTATGTTACGTTACAACCTTATTCTCAAATTCATTAAATTAATTGTATTCCTCATCAATCTACACACAATACCCCATAAGGACAATGCGAAAACAGGTTTTTAGAAATCTTTGAAAAATGTATTTTATTTTTATTTTTAAACAGAAAGACCTAATTTACGTAAGTATTCAGACCCATTGCTATGAGAATCAAAATTGAGCTCAGGTGCATCCTGTTTCCATTGATCATCCTTGAGATGTTTCTACAACTTGATTGGAGTCCACCTGTGGTAAATTCAATTGATTGGACATGATTTGGAAAGGCACACACCTGTCTATATAAGGTCCCACAGTTGACAGTGCATCTCAGAGCAAAAAACAAGCCATGAGGTTGAAGGAATTGTCCGTAGAACTCCGAGACAGGATTGTGTCGAGGCACAGATCTAGGGAAGGGTACCAAAACATTTCTGCAGCATTGAAGATCCCCAAGAACACTGTGGCCTCCATCATTCTTAAATGGAAGAAGTTTGGAACCACCAAGACTCTTCCTAGAGCTGGCTGCTCGGCCAAACTGAGCAATCTGGGGAGAAGGGCCTTGGTCAGGGAGGTGACCAAGAACCCGATGGTCACTCTGACAGAGCTCCAGAGTTCCTCTGTGGAGATGGGAGAACCTTCCAGAAGGACAACCATCTCTGCAGCATCCACCAATCAGGCCTTTATGGTAGAGTGGCCAAATGGAAGCCACTCCTCAGTAAAATGCACATGACAGCCTGCTTGGAGTTTGCCAAAAGGCACCTAAAGGACTCTCAGACCATGAGAAACAAGATTCTCTGGTCTGATGAAACCAAGATTGAACTCTTTGGCCTGAATGCCAAGCATCACATCTGGAGGAAACCTGGCACCATCCCTACGGTGAAGCATGGTGGTGGCAGCATTATGCTGTGGGGATGTTTTTCAGTGGCAGGGACTGGGAGACTAGTCAGGATCGAGGGAAAGATGAATGGAGCAAAGTACAGAGAGATCCTTGATGAAAACCTGCTTCAGAGCGCTCAGGACCTCAGACTGGGGCGATGGTTCACCTTTCAACAGGACAACGACCCTAAGCACACAGCCTAGACAATGCAGGAGTGGCTTCGGGGCAAGTCTCTGAATGTCCTTGAGTGGCCCAGCCAGAGCCTGGACTTGAACCCGATCCAACATCTCTGGAGAGACCTGAAAATAGCTGTGCAGCAACGCTCTCCATCCAACCTGACAGAGCTTGAGAGGATCTGCAGAGAAGAATGGGAGAAACTCCCCAAATACAGGTGTGCCAAGCTTGTAGCATCATACCCAAGAAGACTCGAGGCTGTAATCGCTGCCAAAGGTGCTTCAACAAAGTACTGAGTAAAGGGTCTGAATACTAAGTAAATGTGATATTTCAGTTTTTCTAAAAACCTGTTTTATTCTTCGTCATTAGGGGGTATTGTGTGTAGATTGATGAATAAGGCTGTATAGCCTATATGTGAATATATACAGTTTAGCCTATATGAATACATATGTGAATGTATGTCTATGGATCAACACAATACCAGAACTGTGAACTGAACCTACAGTATACGACAATACACTAGAGTACACTACAGTATAATACAATATACTACAGTATAATACAATACACTACAGTATACTACAGTATAATACAGTACACTACAGTATAACACAGTAGTCTACTGTACAATACAGTACAATAGAGTATACTACAGTACACTACAGTATAATAGAGTATAATACAGTATACTACTGTATAATACAGTACACTACAGTACAATACAGTATAATACAGTACACTGCAGTATACTACATTATAATACAGTATACTACAGTACACAACAGTACACTACATTATATTAGAGTATAATACAGTACACTACAGTACACTACAGTACACTACATTATTATAATACAGTAAACTACAGTATAATACAGTACACTACAGTATAATACAGTACACTACAGTATAATACAGTACACTATATTATTACAATACAGTACACTACAGTATAATACAGTACACTACACCACAGTATAATACGGTATATTACAGTA
>NC_059197.1:49260911-49273411 GCF_020615455.1 Coregonus clupeaformis | reverse complement strand
CGTCTGGTTCTAGTTACTCTTTAACGTCTGGTTCTAGTTAGTTACTCTCTAACGTCTGGTTCTAGTTACTCTCTAACGTCTGGTTCTAGTTAGTTACTCTCTAACGTCTGGTTCTAGTTACTCTCTAACGTCTGGTTCTAGTTAGTTACTCTCTAACGTCTGGTTCTAGTTAGTTACTCTTTAACGTCTGGTTCTAGTTAGTTACTCTCTAACGTCTGGTTCTAGTTAGTTACCAGACGTCTGGTTCTAGTTAGTTACTCTCTAACGTCTGGTTCTAGTTAGTTACTCTCTAACATCTGGTTCTAGTTAGTTACTCTCTAACGTCTGGTTCTAGTTAGTTACTCTCTAACATCTGGTTCTAGTTAGTTACTCTCTAACGTCTGGTTCTAGTTAGTTACTCTCTAACGTCTGGTTCTAGTTAGTTACTCTCTAACGTCTGGTTCTAGTTAGTTACTCTCTAACGTCTGGTTCTAGTTAGTTACTCTCTAACGTCTGGTTCTAGTTAGTTACTCTCTAACGTCTGGTTCTAGTTAGTTACTCTCTAACGTCTGGTTCTAGTTAGTTACTCTCTAACGTCTGGTTCTAGTTAGTTACCAGACGTCTTGTTCTAGTTAGTTACTCTCTAACGTCTGGTTCTAGTTAGTTCCTCTCTAACCTCTGGTTCTAGTTAGTTACTCTTTAACGTCTGGTTCTAGTTAGTTACTCTCTAACGTCTGGTTCTAGTTAGTTCCTCTCTAACCTCTGGTTCTAGTTAGTTACTCTTTAACGTCTGGTTCTAGTTAGTTACTCTCTAACGTCTGGTTCTAGTTAGTTACTCTCTAACGTCTGGTTCTAGTTAGTTACTCTCTATCGTCTGGTTCTAGTTACTCTCTAACGTCTGGTTCTAGTTACTCTCTAACGTCTGGTTCTAGCTAGTTACTCTCTAACGTCTGGTTCTAGTTAGTTACTCTCTAACGTCTGGTTCTAGTTACTCTCTAACGTCTGGTTCTAGTTAGTTACTCTCTAACGTCTGGTTCTAGTTACTCTTTAACGTCTGGTTCTAGTTAGTTACTCTCTATCGTCTGGTTTTAGTTAGTTACTCTCTATCGTCTGGTTCTAGTTACTCTCTATCGTCTGGTTCTAGTTACTCTCTAACGTCTGGTTCTAGTTAGTTACTCTCTATCGTCTGGTTCTAGTTACTCTCTATCGTCTGGTTCTAGTTACTCTCTAACGTCTGGTTCTAGTTAGTTACTCTCTAACGTCTGGTTCTAGTTAGTTACTCTCTAACGTCTGGTTCTAGTTACTCTCTAACGTCTGGTTCTAGTTACTCTCTAACGTCTGGTTCTAGTTAGTTACTCTCTAACGTCTGGTTCTAGTTACTCTTTAACGTCTGGTTCTAGTTAGTTACTCTCTAACGTCTGGTTCTAGTTACTCTCTAACGTCTGGTTCTAGTTAGTTACTCTCTATCGTCTGGTTCTAGTTAGTTACTCTCTAACATCTGGTTCTAGTTAGTTACTCTCTAACGTCTGGTTCTAGTTACTCTCTAACGTCTGGTTCTAGTTACTCTCTAACATCTGGTTCTAGTTAGTTACTCTCTAACGTCTGGTTCTAGTTAGTTACTCTCTATCGTCTGGTTCTAGTTAGTTACTCTCTAACGTCTGGTTCTAGTTAGTTACTCTCTAACGTCTGGTTCTAGTTACTCTCTAACGTCTGGTTCTAGTTAGTTACTCTCTAACGCCTGGTTCTAGTTAGTTACTCTCTAACGCCTGGTTCTAGTTAGTTACTCTCTATCGTCTGGTTCTAGTTAGTTACTCTTTAACGTCTGGTTCTAGTTAGTTACACTCTAACGTCTGGTTCTAGTTAGTTACTCTCTAACGTCTGGTTCTAGTTAGTTACTCTCTAACGTCTGGTTCTAGTTAGTTACCAGACGTCTGGTTCTAGTTACTCTCTAACGTCTGGTTCTAGTTAGTTACTCTCTAACGTCTGGTTCTAGTTAGTTACTCTCTAACGTCTGGTTCTAGTTACTCTCTAACGTCTGGTTCTTGTTAGTTACTCTCTAACGTCTGGTTCTAGTTAGTTACTCTCTAACGTCTGGTTCTAGTTAGTTACTCTCTAACGTCTGGTTCTAGTTAGTTACTCTCTAACGTCTGGTTCTAGTTAGTTACTCTCTAACGTCTGGTTCTAGTTAGTTACTCTCTAACGCCTGGTTCTAGTTACTCTCTAACGTCTGGTTCTAGTTAGTTACTCTCTAACGTCTGGTTCTAGTTAGTTACTCTCTAACGTCTGGTTCTAGTTAGTTACTCTCTAACGTCTGGTTCTAGTTAGTTACCTTCCCTATCTATTACTCTCTAACGTCTGGTTCTAGTTAGTTACTCTCTAACGTCTGGTTCTAGTTAGTTACTCTCTAACGTCTGGTTCTAGTTAGTTACTCTCTAACGTCTGGCTCTAGCTAGTTACTCTCTAACGTCTGGTTCTAGTTAGTTACTCTCTAAAGTCTGGTTCTAGTTACTCTCTAACATCTGGTTCTAGTTAGTTACTCTCTAATGTCTGATTCTAGTTAGTTACTCTCTAACGTCTGGTTCTAGTTAGTTACCAGACGTCTGGTTCTAGTTAGTTACCAGACGTCTGGTTCTAGTTAGTTACTCTCTAACGTCTGGTTCTAGTTAGTTACTCTCTAACGTCTGGCTCTAGTTAGTTACTCTCTAACGTCTGGTTCTAGTTAGTTACTCTCTAACGTCTGGTTCTAGTTAGTTACTCTCTAACGTCTGGTTCTAGTTAGTTACCAGACGTCTGGTTCTAGTTAGTTACCAGACGTCTGGTTCTAGTTAGTTACTCTCTAACGTCTGGTTCTAGTTAGTTACCAGACATCTGGTTCTAGTTAGTTACTCTCTAACGTCTGGTTCTAGTTAGTTACTCTCTAACATCTGGTTCTAGTTAGTTACTCTCTAAAGTCTGGTTCTAGTTAGTTACCAGACGTCTGGTTCTAGTTAGTTACCAGACGTCTGGTTGTAGTTAGTTACTCTCTATCGTCTGGTTCTAGTTAGTTACTCTCTAACGTCTGGTTCTAGTTAGTTACTCTCTAACGTCTGGTTCTAGTTAGTTACTCTCTATCGTCTGGTTCTAGTTAGTTACTCTCTAACGTCTGGTTCTAGTTAGTTACTCTCTAACGTCTGGTTCTAGTTACTCTCTAACGTCTGGTTCTAGTTAGTTACTCTCTAACGCCTGGTTCTAGTTAGTTACTCTCTAACGCCTGGTTCTAGTTAGTTACTCTCTATCGTCTGGTTCTAGTTAGTTACTCTTTAACGTCTGGTTCTAGTTAGTTACACTCTAACGTCTGGTTCTAGTTAGTTACTCTCTAACGTCTGGTTCTAGTTAGTTACTCTCTAACGTCTGGTTCTAGTTAGTTACCAGACGTCTGGTTCTAGTTACTCTCTAACGTCTGGTTCTAGTTAGTTACTCTCTAACGTCTGGTTCTAGTTAGTTACTCTCTAACGTCTGGTTCTAGTTACTCTCTAACGTCTGGTTCTAGTTAGTTACTCTCTAACGTCTGGTTCTAGTTAGTTACTCTCTAACGTCTGGTTCTAGTTAGTTACTCTCTAACGTCTGGTTCTAGTTAGTTACTCTCTAACGTCTGGTTCTAGTTACTCTCTAACGTCTGGTTCTAGTTAGTTACTCTCTAACGCCTGGTTCTAGTTACTCTCTAACGTCTGGTTCTAGTTAGTTACTCTCTAACGTCTGGTTCTAGTTAGTTACTCTCTAACGTCTGGTTCTAGTTAGTTACTCTCTAACGCCTGGTTCTAGTTAGTTACCAGACGTCTGGTTCTAGTTAGTTACTCTCTAACGTCTGGTTCTAGTTAGTTACTCTCTAACGTCTGGTTCTAGTTAGTTACTCTCTAACGTCTGGTTCTAGTTAGTTACTCTCTAACGTCTGGTTCTAGCTAGTTACTCTCTAACGTCTGGTTCTAGTTAGTTACTCTCTAAAGTCTGGTTCTAGTTACTCTCTAACATCTGGTTCTAGTTAGTTACTCTCTAATGTCTGATTCTAGTTAGTTACTCTCTAACGTCTGGTTCTAGTTAGTTACCAGACGTCTTGTTCTAGTTAGTTACCAGACGTCTGGTTCTAGTTAGTTACTCTCTAACGTCTGGTTCTAGTTAGTTACTCTCTAACGTCTGGTTCTAGTTAGTTACTCTCTAACGTCTGGTTCTAGTTAGTTACTCTCTAACGTCTGGTTCTAGTTAGTTACTCTCTAACGTCTGGTTCTAGTTAGTTACCAGACGTCTGGTTCTAGTTAGTTACCAGACGTCTGGTTCTAGTTAGTTACTCTCTAACGTCTGGTTCTAGTTAGTTACCAGACATCTGGTTCTAGTTAGTTACTCTCTAACGTCTGGTTCTAGTTAGTTACTCTCTAACGTCTGGTTCTAGTTAGTTACTCTCTAAAGTCTGGTTCTACTTAGTTACCAGACGTCTGGTTCTAGTTAGTTACCAGACGTCTGGTTGTAGTTAGTTACTCTCTATCGTCTGGTTCTAGTTAGTTACTCTCTAACGTCTGGTTCTAGTTAGTTACTCTCTATCGTCTGGTTCTAGTTAGTTACTCTCTAACGTCTGGTTCTAGTTAGTTACCAGACGTCTGGTTCTAGCTAGTTACCAGACGTCTGGTTCTAGTTAGTTACTCTCTAACGTCTGGTTCTAGTTAGTTACTCTCTAACGTCTGGTTCTAGTTAGTTACTCTCTAACGTCTGGTTCTAGTTAGTTACTCTCTAACGTCTGGTTCTAGTTAGTTACTCTCTAACGTCTAGTTGTAGTTAGTTACTCTTTAACGTCTGGTTCTAGTTAGTTACTCTCTAACGTCTGGTTCTAGTTAGTTACTCTCTAACGTCTGGTTCTAGTTAGTTACTCTCTAACGTCTGGTTCTAGTTAGTTACCAGACGTCTGGTTCTAGTTAGTTACCAGACGTCTGGTTCTAGTTAGTTACTCTCTAACGTCTGGTTCTAGTTAGTTACTCTCTAACGTCTGGTTCTAGTTAGTTACCAGACGTCTGGTTCTAGTTAGTTACTCTCTAACGTCTGGTTCTAGTTAGTTACTCTCTAACGTCTGGTTCTAGTTAGTTACTCTCTAACGTCTGGTTCTAGTTAGTTACCAGACGTCTGGTTCTAGTTAGTTACTCTCTAACGTCTGGTTCTAGTTAGTTACTCTCTAATGTCTGGTTCTAGTTAGTTACCAGACGTCTGGTTCTAGTTAGTTACTCTCTAACGTCTGGTTCTAGTTAGTTACTCTCTAACGTCTGGTTCTAGTTAGTTACTCTCTATCGTCTGGTTCTAGTTACTCTCTATCGTCTGGTTCTAGTTAGTTACTCTCTAACGTCTGGTTCTAGTTAGTTACTCTCTAACGTCTGGTTCTAGTTAGTTACTCTCTAACGTCTGGTTCTAGTTAGTTACCAGACGTCTGGTTGTAGTTAGTTACTCTCTATCGTCTGGTTCTAGTTAGTTAAAAAAGATATTGTAAAGTGGTTATCCCACTGGCTATAAGGTGAATGCACCAATTTGTAAGTCGCTCTGGATAAGAGCGTCTGCTAAATGATGTAAATGTAAATGATGTCTTGAGATGTTGCTTCAATATATCCACATAAATTTCCTTCCTCATGATGCCATCTATTTTGTGAAGTGCACCAGTCCCTCCTGCAGCAAAGCACCCCCACAGCATGATGCTGCCACCCCCGTGCTTCACGGTTGGGATGGTGTTCTTCGGCTTCCAAGCAACCCCCTTTTTCCTCCAAACATAACAATGGTCATTATGGCCAAACAGTTCTATTTTTGTTTCATCAGACCAGAGGATATTTCTCCAAAAAGTATGATCTTTGTCCCCATGTGCAGTTGCAAACCGTAGTCTGGCTTTTTTATGGCGGTTTTGGAGCAGTGGCTTCTTCCTTGCTGAGCGGCGTTTCAGGTTATGTCGATATAGGACTCGTTTTACTGTGAATATAGATACTTTTGTACCTGTTTCCTCCAGCATCTTCACAAGGTCATTTGCTGTTGTTCTGGGATTGATTTGCACTTTTCGCACCAAAGTACGTTCAACTCTAGGAGACAGAACGCGTCTCCTTCCTGAGCAGTATGACGGCTGCGTGGTCCCATGGTGTTTATACTTGCATACTATTGTTTGTACAGATGAACGTGGTACCTTCAGGCGTATGGAAATTGCTCCCAAGGATGAACCAGACTTATGGAGGTCTACCATTTTTTTCTGAGGTCTTGGCTGATTTCTTTTGATTTTCCCATGATATCAAGCAAAGAGGCACTGAGTTTGAAGGTAGGCCTTGAAATACATCCACAGGTACACCTCCAATTGACTCAAATGATGTCAATTAGCCTATCAGAAGCTTCTAAAGCCATCACATCATTTTCTGGAATTTTCCAAGCTGTTTAAAGGCACAGTCAACTTAGTGTAAGTAAACTTCTGACCCACTGGAATTGTGATACAGTGAATTATAAGTGAAATAATCTGTCTGTAAACAATTGTTGGAAAAATTACTTGTGTCATGCACAAAGTAGATGTCCTAACCGACTTGCTAAATCTATAGTTTGTTAACAAGAAATTTGTGGAGTGGTTGACAAACAAGTTTTAATGACTCCAACCTAAGTGTATGTAAACTTCTGACTTCAACTGTATATGTTGTGTTCTGAAAGCTGAAAGAGGGACATTTGTATATTGACCATCGTTGATATGTTGCAAAACTCACTGATCATATAAATGGTAAATTACATTTCCATAAGTTTTGAAGAACTGCATTATTATAAAATAAATATGTATTAGTACGTCATAATCTTCTATCACAATGAGACCACATAGATTCTGAACCTTTCATACATTCACACCGACATCACTGACTGAATGTCACAATCAGTCTCAGTTCTAGTGCCACTCAGCAGACACACATATCCCTTCCAGATACAGACATAGCCGCATATATCGAACCCCCGTGACACATGTTCACTGCAATGACCTTTGGTGAGAGGTAAATGAAAGTGTCTGTTCCTGTAATGGTATAGAATGTTGGACTCCCTGTTGTGATGAATGGTATAGAATGTTGGATTCCCTGTTGTGATGAATGGTATAGAATGTTGGACTCCCTGTTGTGATGAATGGTATAGAATGTTGGACTCCCTGTTGTGATGAATGGTATAGAATGTTGGACTCGCTGTTGTCATGAATGGTCGTTCAATTGAAAACGGATGAAGGACCTGCAACACTAGTGAATAGAGCAGGCTTACTTTGACGTGTCAATTCTGTACTATACTAGAACATATTATTACACTGATAGTGATAATGTCTTACATATATGAGGATAATGTTGATAACAAGTGATAGACTAACATTTTAGACAAACTGAGAAAATAGAGTATTATGGAGTATTATAATGTTTTATATACTTAATCATGTGTTACTTTATCAATAGTAGAATGTAACAGAGACATACACACTTTCTAAATAGATCGTGAACACACTCACTGATTTGACGTTGTAGCAATACATCAGGTTATTGCCGGTGGTGGCTGCAGAGACAGGATAGGAAGCACAGTACATGACGCTGTTCAGTTTCAGTTTCAGTTCAATAGCCCAGTAGCTTCAGTTGTGTCTCAGTATAGTCCTGTAGTATAGACTCCGGTAGTCAGTAGTGTGTCACTAGTCCTGTGAGTCCACAGCGCCAGTCTCTGTTCATACGCTCTATGCTCCTTAACACACTTTACCCTAACCCTGCAGCTCACCCAGCTACTCTGTCACAGACAATTTATGCAAAAAGAGGGCTGGTCCATTCAATGGATTGGTGAGGGGGGTGGCTTAAGGAGGGCTTGGGGGGAGGTTCCACTATTAGACAAACAGTCACATTCACACACACAACCTACATATCTAGCATGATGTTGGTTTACTACCAGGAACATTTAGCTGTAATCTAATACAGTGTTGATTTGGTTGTAATCTAATACAGTGTTGTTTTGGCTGTAATCTAATACAGTGTTGTTTTGGCTGTAATTTAATACAGTGTTGATTTGGTTGTAATCTAATACATTGTTGATTTTGCTGTAATCTAATACAGTGTTGATTTGGCTGTAATCTAATACATTGTTGATTTTGCTGTAATCTAATACAGTGTTGATTTGGCTGTAATATAATACAGTGTTGATTTTGCTGTAATCTAATAAAGTGTTGATTTTTGCTTTAATCTAATACAGTGTATATTTTGCTGTAATCTAATAAAGTGTTGATTTTGCTTTAATCTAATACAGTGTATATTTTGCTGTAATCTAATAGTGTTGATTTTGCTGTAATCTAATATAGTGTATATTTTGCTGTAATCTAATAAAGTGTTGATTTTGCTGTAATCTAATACAGTGTATATTTAGAAGACCATTATATAATAGGATTTCTTTCAAACATATTTTAAGAAAGCAGAAGAGGGAAATTCGGTAACAATTTAATGAAAGCATCCAGATAATGCTTATAACTTTCACACACCCCCCAAAAAAAAAAAAAACACATCCTCATCCAAGGCAATTGACAACAACAAAAAAATCCATTATAGTTTTCGTAAACTAATCACATTCAAATCCCTGAAAACAACAACTGAATATACAGAAATAACAAATAGAATAGAACATTACAGAGGAGAACTTCAATACTATCCCAGTGTGGACACTCACACCTTTCTGTGATCAAAGTTACCCTCCAACTACATTTTAGTCATTTAGCAGACGCTCTTATCCAGAGCGACTTACAGTTAGTGAATACATTTTTTTTTTATACTGGCCCCCCGTGGGAATCGAACCCACAACCCTGGCGTTGCAAACGCCATGCTCTATCAACTGAGCTACATCCCTGCCGGCCATTCCCTCCCCTACCCTGGACGAATTGTGCGCCGCCCATGAGTCTCCCAGTCGCGGCCGGCTGCAACAGAGCCTGGATTCGAACCAGGATCTCTAGTGGCACAGTTAGCACTGTGATGCAGTGCCTTAGACCACTGCGCCACTCAGGTAATTACTGAGGTAATAGTTCTCAGTAAACATTAGACTCTTCCCTTCTCCCCCTCCCCCGACTGTCTGACCCATATTCCCAAAGCAGACCTGCCTGACCTGGGTTCTTAACTTCCAGGCACGTGTGGCTGTGTAGGCTCCACCTGGGAGGGGCTGCCTTGGAGTAAGGTTGTTTATAAAGTCCCTGTCTGGGTTAGGTGCCAAAGCACTGAGTAAACGCCAACCAAACCAAGTGGGTTTTTTTCTTCTGTGTTCTCTAATCCATTTGGCTCTTTCCCACTGGCCACAGACGTCAGTTCAACGTCTAGTTTTCATTTACATTTCATTGAGTTGTCAACTAACGTGAATTGATTGTGAAATCAGCAAAAATGTCAACCATGTCATTGGATTTAGGTTAAAAGTCGGTCGAAAAAAAGACAACAATTCCTGAAATGTCTCTATGTTGATGACTTTTTGCAAATCCAATCAGTTTTTCACATTGTTTCAACGTCATCAAATAACAAAAAATGTTGTTGAAATGACGTGGAAACTACGTTGATTCAACCAGTTTGTGCCCAGTGGGTACTATATGCATGTTAGCCTCAGCTGGCAGGCAGATTGACCTACTGAAGACGTCTAGGAGGGGGAGGAGGGGGGGAGGGGGGAGGGGGAGGAGGGGGAGGAGGGGGAGGAGGGGGGCATCTCCTCTGTAACACTGACCTACTGAGGTGGTGATGCCTTCTCTCTCTGACGTGACGTGTCTTTGCCTGTTGTGATCTCTTTTGTCCTGAATGCTAACCAGCAAGGAGGAGGAAGAGGGTGAAGAAGAGTAGGAGGGGTAAGATGAAGACAAGGAGGAGGTAGGTGCCTCCTTTGTAACACTGACCTACTGGAAGAGCCTAAGAGGAGGAGGAGGAGGAGGAGGAAGGAGGAGCCTAAGAGGAGGAAGAGGAGGGAGGAGCCTAAGAGGAGGAAGAGGAGGGAGGAGCCTAAGAGGAGGAGGAGGAGGAGGGAGGAGCCTAAGATGAGGAGGAGGGAGGAGCCTAAGAGGTGGTGAATGATGCCAGCTCTCTGACCTGTCCTGTTCTGTCCTGCACGCTAACCACCAAAGCTTGGTTTGGCTCCCATTCAGCTTCTACTTACCTGCACACGCACAGGCCGTAGCCACATAGTTGGCTGTTATTACTGTAATGACCATTTTAACACCTAGGCATTTCTGTACTGTCATATATGAAGAGAATATAACGTGTGATATAAAGTGTTACCAACTACCATCTACATACTACCAACTACCAACTACATACTACCAACTACCAACTACATACTACCAACTACCAACTACATACTACCAACTACCATCTACATACTACCAACTACCAACTACATACTACCAACTACCAACTACATACTACCAACTACCAACTACCAACTACATACTACCAACTACCAACTACCAACTACATACTACCAACTACCAACTACCAACTACCAACTACCAACTACCAACTACCAACTACATACTACCAACTACCAACTACCAACTACCAACTACATACTACCAACTACCATCTACATACTACCAACTACCAACTACCAACTACATACTACCAACTACCAACTACATACTACCAACTACCAACTACCAACTACCAACTACATACTACCAACTACCAACTACATACTACCAACTACCAACTACATACTACCAACTACCAACTACATACTACCAACTACATACTACCAAATACATACTACCAACTATATACTACCAACTACATTCTACCAACTACCAACTACATACTACCAACTACCAACTACATACTACCAACTATAGACTACCAACTACATACTACCAACTATAGACTACCAACTACATACTACCAACTACCAACTATAGACTACCAACTACATACTACCAACTACCAACTACATACTACCAACTATAGACTACCAACTACCAACTACATACTATCGACTACATACTACCGTATGTATTTTATTAAGTGTGTTATACATCAGAGAGAGGGACTCTGTTTCAGTTGTCAGGACAAATTGTACAAACATATACACCGTATATATACAACAGCAATGAAAAGTGGGCACAAGAGAATGTGGCACACACACGGTCCTGAGCACGGCCTTGTACCCTAGACTCCATCGGTCGACAGAACAACAATCCAATCAAAGAATCAAAGTATCCCTACTGAATCCCTTGCTACAGTCGTCACCTTTAACACATTGTCTTGCTACGTACCTATCTAACCCATGGTTGTTGACAGTAGCACCACAGGGGGGTGAGATTAATGGGTTAGTTAAATTAGTTAATACCTACTGATTGTCATTCCAGGTCATTCAGGACTCCTTCCAGTGAATTCTTTGGATGTCTTATTGGGTAGTGTTGACAGTAACTGTGTTATTGGGTAGTGTTGACAGTGACTGTGTTATTGGGTAGTGTTGACAGTAACTGTGTTATTGGGTAGTGTTGACAGTGACTGTGTTATTGGGTAGTGTTGACAGTGACTGTGTTATTGGGTAGTGTTGACAGTGGTTGTGTTATTGGGTAGTGTTGACAGTAACTGTGTTATTGGGTAGTGTTGACAGTTACTGTGTTATTGGGTAGTGTTGACAGTAACTGTGTTATTGGGTAGTGTTGACAGTGACTGTGTTATTGGTTAGTGTTGACAGTAACTGTGTTATTGGGTAGTGTTGACAGTGACTGTGTTATTGGGTAGTGTTGACAGTGACTGTGTTATTGGGTAGTGTTGACAGTGACTGTGTTATTGGGTAGTGTTGACAGTGACAGTGTTATTGGGGAGTGTTGACAGTGGCTGTTTGTGCATAGGTGATCAATTCCTACAATCTACAATCTGATTATTTTTTTTAAATCTACAGCGATTTCGGAAGGTATTCAGACCCCTTGTCTTTTTCCACATTTTGTTACGTTACAGCATTATTCTAAAATGAAGTAAATCGTTGTTTTCCCCTCATCAATCTATACACAATACCTCATAATGTCACGTTCGTTGAAGGACGGGTCAGACCAAGGCGCAGCGTGAAATGCGTACATGTTTATTATCCAAAATAAACACACGAACAAAACAACAAACCAACGAAACGTGAAGTCCTCAGGCTAAACACAAAACAAGCCTCTAAACACGGAACAAGATCCCACAACAACTGATTGCCAACAGGCTACTTAAGTATAATAATAATAATATGCCATTTAGCAGACGCTTTTATCCAAAGCGACTTACATTCATGCGTGCATACATTTTTGTATATGGGTGGTCCCGGGGATCAAACCCACTACCTTGGCGTTACAAGCACCGTGCTCTACCAGCTGAGCTACAGAGGACCACAATCAAGTATGATCCCCAATCAGAGACAACGAGCGACAGCTGTCTCTGATTGGGGATCACACCCGGCCAAACATAGAAACACACAACCTAGAATGAGAACATAGAAATATCAACATAGAACTCCACACCCTGACTCAACATACTAGAGTCCCATAA
>NC_059197.1:49250911-49255911 GCF_020615455.1 Coregonus clupeaformis | reverse complement strand
AGCACCTCTCCTAAACAGGTGTTCTACTCTGCTAGCCAGCACCTCTCCTAAACAGGTGTTCTACTCTGCTTCCCAGCACCTCCCCTAAACAGGTGTTCTACTCTGCTAGCCAGCACCTCTCCTAAACAGGTGTTCTACTCTGCTAGCCAGCACCTCTCCTAAACAGGTGTTCTACTCTGCTAGCCGGCACCTCCCCTAAACAGGTGTTCTACTCCGCTAGCCGGCTCCTCTCCTAAACAGGTGTTCTACTCTGCTAGCCATCACCTCACCTAAACAGGTGTTCTACTCTGCTAGCCAGCACCTCTCCTAAACAGGTGTTCTACTCTGCTAGCCAGCACCTCTCCTAAACAGGTGTTCTACTCTGCTAGCCAGCTCCTCTCCTAAACAGGTGTTCTACTCTGCTAGCCAGCTCCTCTCCTAAACAGGTGTTCTACTCTGCTAGCCGGCACCTCTCCTAAACAGGTGTTCTACTCCGCTAGCCGGCACCTCTCCTAAACAGGTGTTCTACTCTGCTAGCCAGCACCTCTCCTAAACAGGTGTTCTACTCTGCTAGCCAGCACCTCTCCTAAACAGGTGTTCTACTCTGCTAGCCAGCACCTCTCCTAAACAGGTGTTCTACTCTGCTAGCCGGCACCTCTCCTAAACAGGTGTTCTACTCCGTTAGCCAGCACCTCTCCTAAACAGGTGTTCTACTCTGCTAGCCAGCACCTCTCCTAAACAGGTGTTCTACTCTGCTAGCCAGCACACTCTCCTAAACAGGTGTTCTACTCTGTTACCCAGCACCTCTCCTAAACAGGTGTTCTACTCCGCTAGCCAGCACCTCACCTAAACAGGTGTTCTACTCTGCTAGCCAGCACCTCTCCTAAACAGGTGTTCTACTCTGCTAGCCAGCTCCTCTCCTAAACAGGTGTTCTACTCTGCTAGCCAGCTCCTCTCCTAAACAGGTGTTCTACTCTGCTAGCCGGCACCTCTCCTAAACAGGTGTTCTACTCCGCTAGCCGGCACCTCTCCTAAACAGGTGTTCTACTCTGCTAGCCAGCACCTCTCCTAAACAGGTGTTCTACTCTGCTAGCCAGCACCTCTCCTAAACAGGTGTTCTACTCTGCTAGCCAGCACCTCTCCTAAACAGGTGTTCTACTCTGCTAGCCGGCACCTCTCCTAAACAGGTGTTCTACTCCGTTAGCCAGCACCTCTCCTAAACAGGTGTTCTACTCTGCTAGCCAGCACCTCTCCTAAACAGGTGTTCTACTCTGCTAGCCAGCACCTCTCCTAAACAGGTGTTCTACTCTGTTACCCAGCACCTCTCCTAAACAGGTGTTCTACTCCGCTAGCCAGCACCTCACCTAAACAGGTGTTCTACTCTGCTAGCCAGCACCTCTCCTAAACAGGTGTTCTACTCTGCTAGCCAGCACCTCTCCTAAACAGGTGTTCTACTCTGCTAGCCATCACCTCACCTAAACAGGTGTTCTACTCTGTTACCCAGCACCTCTCCTAAACAGGTGTTCTACTCCGCTAGCCGGCACCTCTCCTAAACAGGTGTTCTACTCTGCTAGCCAGCACCTCTCCTAAACAGGTGTTCTACTCTGCTAGCCAGCACCTCTCCTAAACAGGTGTTCTACTCTGCTAGCCAGCACCTCCCCTAAACAGGTGTTCTACTCTGTTACCCAGCACCTCTCCTAAACAGGTGTTCTACTCTGCTAGCCAGCACCTCTCCTAAACAGGTGTTCTACTCTGTTACCCAGCACCTCTCCTAAACAGGTGTTCTACTCTGCTAGCCAGCACCTCTCCTAAACAGGTGTTCTACTCTGCTAGCCAGCACCTCTCCTAAACAGGTGTTCTACTCTGCTAGCCAGCACCTCTCCTAAACAGGTGTTCTACTCTGCTAGCCAGCACCTCCCCTAAACAGGTGTTCTACTCTGCTAGCCGGCACCTCTCCTAAACAGGTGTTCTACTCCGCTAGCCAGCACCTCTCCTAAACAGGTGTTCTACTCCGCTAGCCAGCACCTCTCCTAAACAGGTGTTCTACTCCGCTAGCCAGCACCTCTCCTAAACAGGTGTTCTACTCTGCTAGCCAGCACCTCTCCTAAACAGGTGTTCTACTCTGCTAGCCAGCACCTCTCCTAAACAGGTGTTCTACTCTGCTAGCCGGCACCTCTCCTAAACAGATGTTCGTTTCTTTCGCCTCCATATAACGCTTGCCAGTGACATTTATATTCTGACCTAATAATATGTTTCTAAAACTTTGTTGTTTGATGCTGAACCAAATATTTTTTAATACACATGTTGTAACAGTCAGATACATCTCAATTACAATTTTAAATGAACACGTAGGAGTGTGAGAAGAATAAAGCCCGTCAAAGTTGGTGTTTGATAGCTGGCCTGGCGTGACTCTAGTGATTCTACAGTATGAAGCTCTATCTAAGTCCTTGGCAACAGCAAGCTAATCTTGTCTTCCGTCCCAAATGTCACCCTATTCCTTACACAGTGCACTACTTTTCCATTGAGTCCTGGTCAAAAGTAGTGCACTATTTAGGGAATAGGGTGTAATTCGGGACACAGGCGGTGCCAGAGGATGAGGATGTGGTGTGGCCGGTGGGGGTGGGGGCGGGTAAGACGATCAGAGAAGCAGGACTAGAGGTAACGTGTTAGCTGCACGTGCGGACCAGGACCAGCTGACCCCTGCACTGAGTTGCCCTCAGCCCCCCAGATACACCTAGTTAGAGAGATTGCTCTAGAAAAACCATTCAGGAAAACAACTTCAACCATTCAGTGTGGCTGAGCTGACAGTGGCACGTCATTACCAGTGGCTAGGCAATACAACATTAATTAGATGTTTGTTAACGGATGCCCATCTTCACTTTTCTCCAAAATGTCAAAGTTGTACTGAAAAATGGCAAGATTATAGCTAAAATAATTTCCTCAAGCTTCCTGAAAAAGACATTTTATGGCTGAACTATGCCTCTTTCAGACTTCCCAAGAGGCTAAAATATTTTTGGGTTGCTGCGTGTGAACTAAGGTTGCAGATCTACCTAGTTAGATATCTCTAGAGTCTAGAAGAACCATTCAGGGGTGGCTAAGCTGCCCACTGTACACCTCATTACCGGTGGCACTACACCTGATGCATCACTTTCACCTTTGGTCAATTTACTGGTTACCAGGGTTACACATGCTAACTCAGTTGGTAGAGCATGGCTCTTGCAACGCCAGGGTTGTGGGTTTGATTCCCACGGGGGGGGGGGGGCAGTAGGAAAAATGTATGCACTCACTAACTGTAAGTCGCTCTGGATAAGAGCGTCTGCTAAAATGACTAACATGTAAGGGTGTGTGCCAAATGGCACCCCTATTCCCTATGTGGCCTGGTCAAAAGTAGTGCACTACATAGGGAATAGGATGTAGGGTGCCATTTTGGACGAAGACACAGTCACACTATCGATTGGTTTGTTTCACATGCTCACAACTCTTTATAAGTAATGAATAAGATCATCAATAAACAGAAAGACAACAAGGGATCGGTTAAATAAAAGCATGTTAATTGATAAGCCATTGGTAAGTGCTTATAAATGTTTATAATGGCGATGGTAAAGTATTATACATGTTATCAATACTTACCTATGTACACTATTCATAAATCGTTTATTGGTCTTTCAAAGATATGATGTATCTTTTGAGATTGTCAGAGGTGCCGTGTATGAATTGGAACATGCAGACTGCCCTGAGGAAGATGATTCTGGAAAGTTACAAATGAAATAACCTAAATGAAATAACCTAAACCGCTGCAGGATTTCAGTCCTTCACGGCGTAGTGTGTTACCAATTGTTTTCTTGGTGACTATGGTCCCAGCTGCCTTGAGATCATTAATACATACTCCCGAGTGGCGCAGTGGTCTAAGGCACTGCATCGCAGTGCTAGCTGTGCCACTAGAGATCCTGGTTCGAATCCAGGCTCTGCCGTAGCCGGCCGCGACCGGGAGACCCATGGGGCGGCGCGCACAATTGGCCCAGCGTCGTCCAGGTTAGGGGAGGGAATGGCCGGCAGGGGATGTAGCTCAGTTGGTAGAGCATGGCGTTTGCAACGCCAGGGTTGTGGGTTTGATAAAATAATGTATGCACTAACTGTAAGTCGCTCTGGATAAGAGCGTCTGCTAAATGACGTAAATGTAAAATGTAAATAACCTAATGGACAAACGAACGCTCAGATGACATTCTCTGCTCTCTGCTGAACGCAGCTGAGAAGTGACAGGAGATTGACAGGGAATTTATAGAGAATACCCGTGAAGGAACAGGGAATCAGAAAGAGAGTGAGAAAAACAACAAGAAAACAATATTTCGGGAGATTTGATATAAATAAATGTAACCCTCATTCTACCAACGGTTGACTGAAAACACAGGATATTCTCATTTCCATCAACAACCAGGGGGATAGGGGAGATGAGAGGGGATGAATGAGCCAATTAGATGATTAGGTCTTAGGTGACCATGGTTGTATGAGGGTCAGTTGAGGAATTTAGCCACGACACCGGGTTAACACCCCTACACTTAAAACAAGTGCTATGGGATCTTTTTTTTTTGTGACCACAGAGTCATCCTACGTAGAGCAATGTCAATGACTCCAATCACGGCCCTTGGAGCATCAGGGTCTAATTTGAGGGAACACTACCCCCTACTGGCCCACTGTAATAATGACAATATAGGTAGAAACTGCAACACCAGGGTGGATAAAAATATGGCAATATTGGACAAGTAAAATATGTAATTAGCTCAGCCTGCCTATCTACATTTATTGACAGTAAAGTTAGTAATACTTGAATTACGTAGATATTTTTGCAGTAGCCGTCATGTGTAGTGAATTGAATAGATTATAATATAACGGCAGTCCTATTTCTGTTCCCAAAACATCTTCTAGAACTACAGGAAATACGTTTTGGTTTCACTTTAGCTCGGGTTGAGTAAAATACTTTGTTCAAATACTCTTACTATAACGTTTATACTGCTGTTATGCTG
>NC_059197.1:49100911-49245911 GCF_020615455.1 Coregonus clupeaformis | reverse complement strand
CTGTCTGGTCTGGTGTTGGCTTGATAATGTTACGTTGTGTCTCTGTCTGGTCTGGTGTTGGCTTGGTAATGTTACGCCGTGTCTCTGTCTGGTCTGGTGTTGGCTTGATAATGTTACGCCGTGTCTCTGTCTGGTCTGGTGTTGGCTTGATAATGTTACGCCGTGTCTCTGTCTGGTCTGGTGTTGGCTTGATAATGTTACGCAGTGTCTCTGTCTGGTGTGGTGTTGGCTTGATAATGTTACACCGTGACTCTGTCTGGTCTGGTGTTGGCTTGATAATGTTACGCCGTGTCTCTGTCTGGTGTGGTGTTGGCTCGATAATGTTATGCAGTGTCTCTGTCTGGTCTGGTGTTGGCTTGATAATGTTACACCGTGTCTCTGTCTGGTCTGGTGTTGGCTTGATAATGTTACGCCGTGTCTCTGTCTGGTCTGGTGTTGGCTCGATAATGTTACGCAGTGTCTCTGTCTGGTGTGGTGTTGGCTTGATAATGTTACGCCGTGTCTCTGTCTGGTCTGGTGTTGGCTTGATAATGTTATGCCGTGTCTCTGTCTGGTCTGGTGTTGGCTTGATAATGTTACGCCGTGTCTCTGTCTGGTCTGGTGTTGGCTTGATAATGTTACGCCGTGTCTCTGTCTGGTCTGGTGTTGGCTTGATAATGTTACGCCGTGTCTCTGTCTGGTCTGGTGTTGGCTTGATAATGTTACGCCGTGTCTCTGTCTGGTCTGGTGTTGGCTTGATAATGTTACGCCGTGTCTCTGTCTGGTCTGGTGTTGTCTGGTCTGGTGTTGGCTTGATAATGTTACGCCGTGTCTCTGTCTGGTCTGGTGTTGGCTTGATAATGTTACGCCGTGTCTCTGTCTGGTCTGGTGTTGGCTTGATAATGTTACGTCGTGTCTCTGTCTGGTCTGGTGTTGGCTTGATAATGTTACGCCGTGTCTCTGTCTCGTCTGGTGTTGGCTTGATAATGTTACGCCGTGTCTCTGTCTGGTCTGGTGTTGGCTCGATAATGTTACGCCGTGTCTCTGTCTGGTCTGGTGTTGGCTTGATAATGTTACGCCGTGTCTCTGTCTGGTCTGGTGTTGGCTTGATAATGTTACGCCGTGTCATCGTACACAAAGTCTTAACCTGGGTCGTGTTCATCAGGGCACACCATAGCAAAATGGTTTTCAACGAAACGCAAAAAATATATATATTCTTATTTTACAAGTCCAGGTAGTTCCTTCCTATTTTAGTCAATTGTCTATCTTTGTGTGCTTAGTGAACACAATCCTGGTAATAAGCCTTACTGACATGAGGACCCATTTAATATGTAGGCTTAGACCTACTTGTGTCAATCATAACAGAATGAAAGCAGACTATAGCTAACCTATATTGTTAGAAAAGACAGTGGCTTTTTTATTCTCCGCTGATTGGCTGACAACTCTCACCTCATTCATAAGTATCGCTTCCCCTAGCAACAAAGAAGCAAATAGAAAAGGAAGAGGTGAGATGAATTCATTCTTAGAAACCAATTGAAAAGGAGGTGGGGTGGAGTCTGTTGTGTAGTGGGAATCAAAGACATGTTGTCAGTGTGCCAGCAGGCAGCATCTGTATATACAACATGTGCAGTGTTTTGATTATCATAATAAACACATTAACATTACATTTCAGTCTTATCCAGAGAGACTAACAGGTAACTGCCAAAATAATGGTAACACTTGGTTAAATGATGGATACAAAGTATATTGAAAGCAGGTGCTTCCACACAGGTGTGGTTCCTGAATTAATTAAGCAATTAACATCCCATCATGCTTAGGGTCATGTATAAAAATGATGGGCAGGCCATTATTTGGGCTACCATGGCTATGCCCCCATAGGATGACAATGACCCCATCCACAGGACACGAGTGGTCACTGAATGGTTTGATGAGCATGAAAATGATGTAAACCATATTCCATGGCCGTCTCAGTCACCAGATCTCAACCCAATTGAACAGTTATGGGAGATTCTGCAGCGACCACATGATGGAATTTCTCGTGGAAGAATGGTGTCACATCTCTCCAATAGAGTTCCAGACACGTGTAGAATCTATGCCGAGGCGCATTGAAGCTGTCCCAACGCCCTGTTACGACACTTTACGTTGTTGTTTCCTTTATTTTGGCAGTTACCTGTAGCTACAAGCAGTTACATTCAACTAAAGTAGGTAGTAACTGACAACAGTGAAGCAGGTTGGTTCCCATGGTCACAGTAGGTAGTAACTGACAACAGTGAAGCAGGTTGGTTCCCATGGTCACAGTAGGTAGTAACTGACAACAGTGAAGCAGGTTGGTTCCCATGGTCACAGTAGGTAGTAACTGACAACAGTGAAGCAGGTTGGTTCCCATGGTCACAGTAGGTAGTAACTGACAACAGTGAAGCAGGTTGGTTCCCATGATCACAGCGAAAGTATGTTTGTACTAAACGTTATGTTTCTACTACCTCTCATTTTACAGCAAGATGTTGAGAAGTTTACAGACATCGAAAAACTCTACCTCTATCTGAAGTTGCCTTCTGGTCCCAGCAATGATAAAAGGTAACGTCTTCTATTTTTCTCTCATTTAATAATAATAATAATAATAATAAATGCCATGTAGCAGATGCTTTTATCCAAAGCGATTTACGGTCATTTATGCATAATTTTTTTTGTATGGGTGGCCCCTGGAATCAAACCCGCAATCCAGGCATTGCAAGGGCATAGCTCTACCAACTGAGCCATAGAGGGCAATTTAGCTGTATCTCATTGCACTTTGTAGCCTATATTTTATAATATACAGTGTCTTCAGAAAGTATTCACACCCCTTGACTTTTTCCACATTTTGTTGTGTTACAAAGTGGGATTCAAATTAATTTCGTTGTCATTTTTTTTGTCAACTATCTACACAAAATACTCTGTAAAGTCAAAGTGGAAGAAAAATTCTAACATTACTAAAAAAAAGAAACATGAATAATAAAACACTAATATATCTTGAGCAGTTAAGTATTCAACTTCCTGAGTAAATACATGTTAGAATCACCTTTGGTAGTGATTACAGCTGTGAGTCTTTCTAGGTAAGTCTTTAAGAGCTTTCCACTCCTGGATGGTGCAACATTTGCCCATTATTCTTTTCAAAATTCTTCAAGCTCTGTCAAATTGTTTTTTGATCATTGCTAGACAACCATTTACAAGTCAAGTCTTGCCATAGATATTCAAGCAGATTTAAGTCAAAACTTTAACGCCGCCACTCAGGAACATTCACTGTCTTCTTGGTAAGCAACTCCAGTGTAGATTTGGCCTTTTGTTTTAGGTCATTGTCCTGCTGAATGGTGAATTAATCTCCCAGTGTCTGGTGTAAAGCGGACTGAACCAGGTTTTCCTCTAGGATTTTGCCTGTGCTTTGCTCCATTCCGTTTCTTTTTTATCCTGAAAAACTCCCCAGTCCTTAACCGATTACAAGCATACCCATAACATGATGCAGCCACCACTATGCTTGAAAATATGAAAATATGGAGAATGGTACTCAGTAATGTGTTGTATTGGATTTGCCCCAAACATAACACTTTGTATTTAGGACAAAAAGTTAATTGCTTTGTCAAATTTTTAGCAGTATTACTTTAGGACCTTGTTGCAAACAGGATGCATGTTTTGGAATATTTGTATTCTGTACAGGCTTCCTTCTTTTCACTCTGTCATTTAGGTTAGTATTGTGGAGTAACTACAATGTTGTTGATCCATCCTCAGTTCTCTCCTATCACAGCCATTAAACTCTGTAACTGTTTTAAAGTCACCATTGGCCTCATGGCGAAATCCCTGAGCGGTTTCCTTCCTCTCTGACAACTGAGTTAGGAACGGCGCCTGTATCTTTGTAGTGACTGGGTGTATTGATACGCCATCCAAAGTGTAATTAATAACTCCACCATGCTCAAAGGGATATTCAATGTCTGCTTTTCTTTTTTTTTTACCCATGTACCAATAGTTGCCCTTCTTTTGGGAGGCATTGGAAAACCTCCCTGGTCTTTGTGGTTGAATCTGTGTTTGAAATTCACTGCGCGACTGAGGGACCTTACAGATAATTGTATGTGTGGGGTACAGAGATGAGGTAGTCATTCAAAAATCATGTTAAACACTATTATTGCACACAGAGGGAGTCCATGCATCGTATTATGTGACTTGTTAAGCAATTCTTTACTCCTGAACCTTTTTAGACTTGCCATAAGAAATGGGTTGAATACTTATTGACTCAAGACATTTCAGCTTTTTATTTTTAATTAATTTGTAAAACATGATTGAAAAACATGATTCCATGTTGACATGATTGTGTGTAGACCAGTGACAAAACAATCTAAATGGAATCCATTTTGAATTCAGGCTGTAACAACAAAATGTGGAAAAAGTCAAGGGGTGTGACTACTTTCTGAAGGCACTGTATTCTCTCATTGCACTTTGTAGCCTATATTTTATCATATATTCTCTCATTGCACTTTGTAGCCTATATTTTATCATATATTCTCTCATTGCACTTTGTAGCCTATATTGCATTGTATTATATTTCTGTTTGTGGAGCACGATATTGTTATTGTGATGGCCATTTTATTTTTTGGGTTTCCTGATAGTCCTGTCTTTTTACCCAGCTGCTTTTTGATCACAAGCAGGTAGAGCTCTGCTACCAGACCCGAGCCCGACGGGCCACCACATCATACATCGTGTTAGGGCCGGGTAGGGCCTTATTTTTTCAATTGATAACTAGATTACGGGCAGGGTTCGTGTAACACTAAATTGATCACTAACATTTTGAAGCTGAGCCATTTGCTCGTGCCATCTGCTACTCAGTACGGTCATATCTGACTGAGATCATAACGTGGTGTCAGAAGCGCTTCAACCTCGTCAAATATAACACAGGAGAGATTATTTCACAGAAAATAATCATGTTCCTTGAGTTTTGTCTTGAGTTTAGAGTGATGAAAAGTCGCTAACAGCTAACTGCTCTCAGAGCAGCCTAAGTGGAGCCGTTGCTATGGATACTCACAGACTCAGAGCCGCCCATGAGCAGAGCGCATGCAGAGCGAGCAGGGAGCGAATGACAGACAGATGGGAGCAGCTAATGGATTTACTAAAAGAGGAAGTTATTTCGGGCAGGGCCTTAATTTTGGCAGAAGTAATTGGGCCTGGGTAGGGTAGGGCCTGAACGTCGCAGGCATGCCTGTGCAAGGCTCTACAAGCAGGATGTTTTCATTAGACTCATATTTCGGTGTATTTGGAAGAAAAAAAAGTGTCTCTACAATTCCTTTGCATCAATATTCAACACTGCAGTCTCTGTCTTGTGATCTTCTGTTTATGGCTGCTCATATCATTGTTTTTTTTGTACCATTATGAGGCAATACTAGTATAATGATTGATTTGCTATTATATCCAGCTTTCTGTGTTCTTAATTTGTTTACGCCATATTTATCTATTTGTCTGTCCATTACCTCAACCCTCCAACCCTCCAACCCTCCAACCCTCCAACCCTCCAACCCTCCAACCCTCCAACCCTCCAACCCTACAACCCTCCAACCCTCCAACCTCCAACCCTCCAACCCTACAACCCTCCAACCTCCAACCTCCAACCCTACAACCTCCAACCCTCCAACCTCCAACCCTCCAACCCTCCAACCCTCCAACCCTCCAACCCTCCAACCCTCCAACCCTCCAACCCTCCAACCCTCCAACCCTCCAACCCTCCAACCCTCCAACCCTCCAACCCTCCAACCCTCCAACCCTCCAACCCTACAACATCACTAGGACTGAGAATCAGAGAGCCTCCACTCCTGGAATATGGTACGTATACCACTACATCACCCAGATACACACTATAGTCCGCTGTAGCTCAGTTGGTAGAGCATGGCGCTTGCAACGCCAGGGTTGTGGGTTCGTTTCCCACGGGGGGGCAGTATGGAAGATGTATGCACTCACTAAAACTGTAAGTCGCTCTGGATAAGAGCGTCTGCTAAATGAGTCAAATGTATTCATTGAAAGAAAACACTACAGGAGGTTGTTTCACCACTAACCTGTTTGTGTTGGTGTAACGTTAACTGGGTCAGTGACCAGAGTGGCATGTCGTCCAGTCGAACACAGCAGATGTACGCTTTCAACTGGATCTGGAATCACCTAGAGGAGCACCCCGAGACATCCCTGCCAAAGCAAGAGGTGTACGACGAATACAAGTTAGTATGGCCTGTATATAGGGTTGACCTGTATATAGGGTTGGCCTGTATATAGGGTTGGCCTGTATATAGGGTTGACCTGTATATAGGGTTGACCTGTATATAGGGTTGGCCTGTATATAGGATTGGCCTGTATATAGGGTTGGCCTGTATATAGGGTTGACCTGTATATAGGGTTGGCCTGTACATAGGGTTGACCTGTATATAGGGTTGGCCTGTATATAGGGTTGGCCTGTATATAGGGTTGACCTGTATATAGGGTTGACCTGTATATAGGGTTGGCCTGTATATAGGGTTGACCCTTATATAGGGTTGACCTGTATATAGGGTTGGCCTGTATATAGGGTTGGCCTGTATATAGGGTTGGCCTGTATATAGGGTTGGCCTGTATATAGGGTTGACCTGTATATAGGGTTGGCCTGTATATAGGGTTGGCCTGTATATAGGGTTGGCCTGTATATAGGGTTGGCCTGTATATAGGGTTGACCTGTATATAGGGTTGGCCTGTATATAGGGTTGACCTGTATATAGGGTTGACCTGTATATAGGGTTGGCCTGTATATAGGGTTGGCCTGTATATAGGGTTGGCCTGTATATAGGGTTGACCTGTATATAGGGTTGGCCTGTATATAGGGTTGGCCTGTATATAGGGTTGGCCTGTATATAGGGTTGGCCTGTATATAGGGTTGACCTGTATATAGGGTTGGCCTGTATATAGGGTTGACCTGTATATAGGGTTGACCTGTATATAGGGTTGGCCTGTATATAGGGTTGGCCTGTATATAGGGTTGGCCTGTATATAGGGTTGACCTGTATATAGGGTTGACCTGTATATAGGGTTGACCTGTATATAGGGTTGACCTGTATATAGGGTTGGCCTGTATATAGGGTTGGCCTGTATATAGGGTTGACCTGTATATAGGGTTGACCTGTATATAGGGTTGGCCTGTATATAGGGTTGGCCTGTATATAGGGTTGACCTGTATATAGGATTGACCTGTATATAGGGTTGACCTGTATATAGGGTTGACCTGTATATAGGGTTGGCCTGTATATAGGGTTGACCTGTATATAGGGTTGGCCTGTATATAGGGTTGGCCTGTATATAGGGTTGGCCTGTATATAGGGTTGGCCTGTATATAGGGTTGACCTGTATATAGGATTGACCTGTATATAGGGTTGGCCTGTATATAGGGTTGGCCTGTATATAGGGTTGGCCTGTATATAGGGTTGACCTGTATATAGGGTTGGCCTGTATATAGGGTTGGCCTGTATATAGGGTTGACCTGTATATAGGATTGACCTGTATATAGGGTTGGCCTGTATATAGGGTTGGCCTGTATATAGGGTTGGCCTGTATATAGGGTTGGCCTGTATATAGGGTTGGCCTGTATATAGGGTTGGCCTGTATATAGGGTTGCAAAAGGTTTTCCAGAAATCCTGGTTAGAAGATTCCAGGAATCAAAAGGGAATAAGCAAGAAATCCAACCAGGATTTCAGGAAAACCAGGGAATTTTGGGGAAAGTTACTGACGTTTGCAACCCTACCTGGGTTCTCAGTACCGAATCTCCGTGGAAAGTGCTTCCTAGACTAGGTTTAAACTGTGTCTAGGACAGCGGCCCTCGAGTGTAGTAGCAGGAGTGGTTTGACCCGTTGAAGACATGGATTGATGAATGTATACCTTTGTTGCCAAAGTCGTCTATAGCAAAATCATCCAGTTCTAGTTGTAAAAATTTCACGTTTATTTGCCATGTTTACATTTATTACATTTGATTATCTTTATTAACTAGAGAATCGTCTAACTTTTAGTGTGTTTCTTTCTGTCAACCGTTCCGATCAATCACATTTATTTTTTATGAAGCCCTTTTTACACCAGCAGTTACCCAGCCTTTAAACTCCAGAGAGCAAGCAATGCAGGGGCAGAAGCACAGTGGTTAGGAATAACTCCCTACGTGCCAACATGCACAGATCGTATTGGGTTCGTACGTGTGAAGGTTGTATTGTGATGATACGTGTCATGTCTACGATATCGTGAATGTGTTTCAGGAGTTACTGTGACAGTCTTGCTTATCACCCACTGAGTGCTGCAGACTTTGGAAAGATCATGAAGAATGTCTTTCCCAACATGAAGGCTCGCCGCCTGGGCATGAGAGGCAAATCTAAATACTGTTACAGTGGACTGAGGAAGAAAGCTTTTGTTCACATGCCTTCTCTGCCCAACCTGGACTTACAAAAATCAGGCGACGGGGTAAGTTTACATGATGGTTTTTTAGCCAGGAAGTGGCCATAATCATTTCAGAGCAAGTACGTGTAGATTTCAGGGTTGGGGTCAGTTCCATTTCAATTCAGTCAATTCAGGAAGTACACTGATAATCAATTTCCAAATCTCATTGAGAAGGAAGTTTAGGAACATTTGAATTTGAATTTCAGTTTAGATCTGAATTTAAATGGATTTGACCCCATTCCTAGTAAATCCACCCTAACTCCAGGCAGGATATCAGATCTGAATGACCTCTTCCCCTAACTCCAGACAGGATATCAGATCTGAATGACCTCTTCCCCTAACTCCAGACAGGATATCAGATCTGAATGACCTCTTCCCCTAACTCCAGACAGGATATCAGATCTGAATGACCTCTTCCCCTAACTCCAGACAGGATATCAGATCTGAATGACCTCTTCCCCTAACTCCAGACAGGATATCAGATCTGAATGACCTCTTCCCCTAACTCCAGACAGGATATCAGATCTGAATGACCTCTTCCCCTAACTCCAGACAGGATATCAGATCTGAATGACCTCTTCCCTAACTCCAGACAGGATATCAGATCTGAATGACCTCTTCCCCTAACTCCAGACAGGATATCAGATCTGAATGACCTCTTCCCCTAACTCCAGACAGGATATCAGATCTGAATGACCTCTTCCCCTAACTCCAGACAGGATATCAGATCTGAATGACCTCTTCCCCCGACTTAACCCTCTTCTCTCTCCAGTGTGAGTTGATGGAGGCGTCGTCGGGCCAGTCTCCCAGTGCAGAGGATGAGATGCGCTCAGCGGCCTGTGGCTTGGTGTGTGAGTGGGCTCAGAAGGTCCTCAGCAGACAGTTTGATGCCGTGGAGGACCTGGCTCGCTTCCTGCTCAACAGTCACTACATAGGAACCAAGTCCATGGCTGCCCTCACCGTCATGACTGGGGCTCCCACAGGTAGGCAAGGCTAATGGAGATGGTGGTATGAAAGGGACAGGTAGACATGGCTAATGGGGATGGTGGTATGAAAGGGACAGGACGCCAATGCTAATGGGGATGGTGGTATGAAAGGGACAGGTAGACATGGCTAATGGGGATGGTTGTATGAAAGGGACAGGAAGGCAAGGCTAATGGGGATGGTGGTATGAAAGGGACAGGTAGACATGGCTAATGGGGATGGTGGTATGAAAGGGACAGGAAGGCAAGGCTAATGGGGATGGTGGTATGAAAGGGACAGGTAGACATGGCTAATGGGGATGGTGGTATGAAAGGGACAGGAAGACATGGCTAATGGGGATGGTGGTATGAAAGGGACAGGACGCCAATGCTAATGGGGATGGTGGTATGAAAGGGACAGGTAGACATGGCTAATGGGGATGGTGGTATGAAAGGGACAGGAAGGCAAGGCTAATGGGGATGGTGGTATGAAAGGGACAGGAAGACAAGGCTAATGGGGATGGTGGTATGAAAGGGACAGGAAGACATGGCTAATGGGGATGGTGGTATGAAAGGGACAGGAAGACATGGCTAATGGGGATGGTGGTATGAAAGGGACAGGAAGACAAGGCTAATGGGGATGGTGGTATGAAAGGGACAGGTAGGCAAGGCTAATGGGGATGGTGGTATGAAAGGGACAGGAAGACATGGCTAATGGGGATGGTGGTATGAAAGGGACAGGAAGACAAGGCTAATGGGGATGGTGGTATGAAAGGGACAGGAAGACAAGGCTAATGGGGATGGTGGTATGAAAGGGACAGGAAGACAAGGCTAATGGGGATGGTGGTATGAAAGGGACAGGAAGACATGGCTAATGGGGATGGTGGTATGAAAGGGACAGGAAGACAAGGCTAATGGGGATGGTGGTATGAAAGGGACAGGACGCCAAGGCTAATGGGGATGGTGGTATGAAAGGGACAGGAAGACATGGCTAATGGGGATGGTGGTATGAAAGGGACAGGAAGACATGGCTAATGGGGATGGTGGTATGAAAGGGACAGGAAGACAAGGCTAATGGGGATGGTGGTACGAAAGGGACAGGAAGACAAGGCTAATGGGGATGGTGGTACGAAAGGGACAGGTAGACAAGGCTAATGGGGATGGTGGTACGAAAGGGACAGGTAGACAAGGCTAATGGGGATTGAGGTATGAAAGGGACAGGTAGACAAGGCTAATGGGGATGGTGGTACGAAAGGGACAGGTAGACAAGGCTAATGGGGATGGTGGTACGAAAGGGACAGGTAGACAAGGCTAATGGGGATTGAGGTATGAAAGGGACAGGTAGACAAGGCTAATGGGGATGGTGGTACGAAAGGGACAGGTAGACAAGGCTAATGGGGATGGTGGTACGAAAGGGACAGGTAGACAAGGCTAATGGGGATGGTGGTACGAAAGGGACAGGTAGACAAGGCTAATGGGGATTGAGGTATGAAAGGGACAGGTAGACAAGGCTAATGGGGATGGTGGTATGAAAGAGACAGGTAGACAAGGCTAATGGGGATGGTGGTACGAAAGGGACAGGTAGACAAGGCTAATGGGGATGGTGGTACGAAAGGGACAGGTAGACAAGGCTAATGGGGATTGAGGTATGAAAGGGACAGGTAGACAAGGCTAATGGGGATGGTGGTATGAAAGAGACAGGTAGACAAGGCTAATGGGGATGGTGGTACGAAAGGGACAGGTAGACAAGGCTAATGGGGATGGTGGTACGAAAGGGACAGGTAGACAAGGCTAATGGGGATGGTGGTACGAAAGGGACAGGTAGACAAGGCTAATGGGGATTGAGGTATGAAAGGGACAGGTAGGCAAGGCTAATAGGATGGTGGTATGAAAGGGACAGGAAGACATGGCTAATGGGGATGGTGGTATGAAAGGGACAGGACGCCAATGCTAATGGGGATGGTGGTATGAAAGGGACAGGAAGACATGGCTAATGGGGATGGTGGTATGAAAGGGACAGGAAGACATGGCTAATGGGGATGGTGGTATGAAAGGGACAGGACGACAATGGCTAATGGGGATGGTGGTATGAAAGGGACAGGAAGACATGGCTAATGGGGATGGTGGTATGAAAGGGACAGGAAGACAAGGCTAATGGGGATGGTGGTATGAAAGGGACAGGAAGACAAGGCTAATGGGGATGGTGGTATGAAAGGGACAGGAAGACATGGCTAATGGGGATGGTGGTATGAAAGGGACAGGAAGACATGGCTAATGGGGATGGTGGTATGAAAGGGACAGGAAGGCAAGGCTAATGGGGATGGTGGTATGAAAGGGACAGGAAGACATGGCTAATGGGGATGGTGGTATGAAAGGGACAGGAAGACAAGGCTAATGGGGATGGTGGTATGAAAGGGACAGGAAGGCAAGGCTAATGGGGATGGTGGTATGAAAGGGACAGGAAGACATGGCTAATGGGGATGGTGGTATGAAAGGGACAGGAAGGCAAGGCTAATGGGGATGGTGGTATGAAAGGGACAGGAAGGCAAGGCTAATGGGGATGGTGGTATGAAAGGGACAGGAAGACATGGCTAATGGGGATGGTGGTATGAAAGGGACAGGAAGACATGGCTAATGGGGATGGTGGTATGAAAGGGACAGGAAGACATGGCTAATGGGGATGGTGGTATGAAAGGGACAGGACGCCAAGGCTAATGGGGATGGTGGTATGAAAGGGACAGGAAGGCACGGCTAATGGGGATGGTGGTACGAAAGGGACAGGTAGACAAGGCTAATGGGGATGGTGGTACGAAAGGGACAGGTAGACAAGGCTAATGGGGATGGTGGTACGAAAGGGACAGGTAGACAAGGCTAATGGGGATTGAGGTATGAAAGGGACAGGTAGACAAGGCTAATGGGGATGGTGGTACGAAAGGGACAGGTAGACAAGGCTAATGGGGATGGTGGTACGAAAGGGACAGGTAGACAAGGCTAATGGGGATGGTGGTACGAAAGGGACAGGTAGACAAGGCTAATGGGGATTGAGGTATGAAAGGGACAGGTAGACAAGGCTAATGGGGATGGTGGTATGAAAGAGACAGGTAGACAAGGCTAATGGGGATGGTGGTACGAAAGGGACAGGTAGACAAGGCTAATGGGGATGGTGGTACGAAAGGGACAGGTAGACAAGGCTAATGGGGATGGTGGTACGAAAGGGACAGGTAGACAAGGCTAATGGGGATTGAGGTATGAAAGGGACAGGTAGGCAAGGCTAATGGGTATGGTGGTATGAAAGGGACAGGTAGACATGGCTAATGGGGATGGTGGTATGAAAGGGACAGGTAGGCAAGGCTAATGGGGATGGTGGTATGAAAGGGACAGGAAGGCAAGTCTAATGGGGATGGTGGTATGAAAGGGACAGGTAGACATGGCTAATGGAGATGGTGGTATGAAAGGGACAGGGAGGCAAGGCTAATGGAGATGGTGGTATGAAAGGGACAGGACGCCAAGGCTAATGGGGATGGTGGTATGAAAGGGACAGGTAGACAAGGCTAATGGGGATGGTGGTATGAAAGGGACAGGAAGGCACGGCTAATGGGGATGGTGGTATGAAAGGGACAGGAAGACAAGGCTAATGGGGATGGTGGTATGAAAGGGACAGGTAGAAAAGGCTAATGGGGATGGTGGTATGAAAGGGAAAGGAAGGCAAGGCTAATGGGGATGGTGGTATGAAAGGGACAGGAAGACAAGGCTAATGGGGATGGTGGTATGAAAGGGACAGGAAGACATGGCTAATGGGGATGGTGGTATGAAAGGGACAGGAAGACAAGGCTAATGGGGATGGTGGTATGAAAGGGACAGGAAGACATGGCTAATGGGGATGGTGGTATGAAAGGGACAGGAGGACATGGCTAATGGAGATGGTGGTATGAAAGGGACAGGACGCCAAGGCTAATGGGGATGGTGGTATGAAAGGGACAGGAAGGCACGGCTAATGGGGATGGTGGTATGAAAGGGACAGGAAGACAAGGCTAATGGGGATGGTGGTATGAAAGGGACAGGAAGGCAAGGCTAATGGGGATGGTGGTATGAAAGGGACAGGTAGACATGGCTAATGGGGATGGTGGTATGAAAGGGACAGGTAGACATGGCTAATGGGGATGGTTGTATGAAAGGGACAGGAAGGCAAGGCTAATGGGGATGGTGGTATGAAAGGGACAGGAAGGCAAGGCTAATGGAGATGGTGGTATGAAAGGGACAGGTAGGCAAGGCTAATGGGGATGGTGGTATGAAAGGGACAGGAAGACTAGGCTAATGGGGATGGTGGTATGAAAGGGACAGGTAGGCAAGGCTAATGGGGATGGTTGTATGAAAGGGACAGGTAGGCATGGCTAATAGGATGGTTGTATGAAAGGGACAGGAAGGCAAGGCTAATGGGGATGGTGGTATGAAAGGGACAGGTAGGCAAGGCTAATGGGGATGGTGGTATGAAAGGGACAGGTAGACAAGGCTAATGGGGATGGTGGTATGAAAGGGACAGGAAGACATGGCTAATGGGGATGGTGGTATGAAAGGGACAGGAAGACATGGCTAATGGGGATGGTGGTATGAAAGGGACAGGTAGACATGGCTAATGGGGATGGTGGTATGAAAGGGACAGGTAGACATGGCTAATGGGGATGGTGGTATGAAAGGGACAGGAAGACAAGGCTAATGGGGATGGTGGTATGAAAGGGACAGGAAGACATGGCTAATGGGGATGGTGGTATGAAAGGGACAGGAAGACAAGGCTAATGGGGATGGTGGTATGAAAGGGACAGGTAGGCAAGGCTAATGGGGATGGTGGTATGAAAGGGACAGGAAGACATGGCTAATGGGGATGGTGGTATGAAAGGGACAGGAAGGCAAGGCTAATGGGGATGGTGGTATGAAAGGGACAGGAAGACATGGCTAATGGGGATGGTGGTATGAAAGGGACAGGAAGGCAAGGCTAATGGAGATGGTGGTAGAGACGGTGTTGGGTGGTGTTGATGACCACAGTCAACAGGGGGCTCATCAGTCAAGAGGGGGTCAACAGTCAACAGTCACTACATTGGGACCAAGTCCATGTCAACGCTAAGCGGGCACCCACAGGTAACGGGACTAGGTTTTGGGCTCTTGATGGGAAAGAACTTGGGAGTCTTGCTCATGTATCAAGCTGTAGTTGCCAGAGTCAAGCACTAGTGCTGCAGATACCATTTCTCAGGTGTGTTGAGAAATCTATTTTCTCATCTGTATGTCTCACCAGGTCTGAAGACGCCCACGCCAACCTCTGCGTTCGTGCCCACGTCCGAGGCCTCGTCCTTCCAGCCGCAGGTGAAGACGCTGGCCTCTCCCTCGGTGGACGCCAAGCAGCAGCTCCAGAGGAAGATCCAGAAGAAGCAGCAGGATCAGAAACTCCAGTCCCCCCTGCCTGGAGAGGGACAGGGACAGAACCAGGCCAGGAGGGCCGAGGCCAGCACCCCAGGGCCAGCTATCCCCTGTGGAAGTCCTGCTCTGCTCTCACCACAACCTACCATTGGTATAGTGGTGGCAGCCGTCCCCAGCCCTGTCACGGTAAGATAGGATAACATATGTATGCACACAAGCATGCACAGATACACACACAGATCAGACAAGATTGATAATGGTTTTAGACTACATGCTCAATATTGTAAGGAAAGATAAGGCAATAATTTATTGAATGTCAAGAATGGTGCTGCAATGGATAGCTGCTGTTTTACGGGCTCCTGAACAATTCTGCTATTTGGTGTGTTTTTTGGCGCTGATCGTAACTTTTTTTGTACATGATGTTTACGCCATCGTTTCCTATGACCGAAAATAGCTTCTGGAAATCAGAACAGCAATCACTAACCTCGATTTGGATGAAGATTTCAAGGAGTCGGTGGCGCAGGACATACGGCTCACCCCGGACCAGGCCCTAATCCCGACACCAGAAGAGGAAAAGGCAGCGTAAGAGAGGCCAATGTGCGGGCACCATGACAAAACTATGTCAGTGAATAAATACAGTGGGGGAAAAAAGTATTTAGTCAGCCACCAATTGTGCAAGTTCTCCCACTTAAAAAGATGAGAGAGGCCTGTAATTTTCATCATAGGTACATGTCAACTATGACAGACAAAATGAGAAAAACAAATCCAGAAAATCACATTGTAGGATTTTTTATGAATTTATTTGCAAATTATGGTGGAAAATAAGTATTTGGTCAATAACAAAAGTTTCTCAATACTTTGTTATATACCCTTTGTTGGCAATGACACAAGTCACACGTTTTCTGTAAGTCTTCACAAGGTTTTCACACACTGTTGCTGGTATTTTGGCCCATTCCTCCATGCAGATCTCCTCTAGAGCAGTGATGTTTTGGGGCTGTCGCTGGGCAACACAGACTTTCAACTCCCTCCAAAGATTTTCTATGGGGTTGAGATCTGGAGACTGGCTAGGCCACTCCAGGACCTTGAAATGCTTCTTACGAAGCCACTCCTTCGTTTCCCGGGGCGGTGTGTTTGGGATCATTGTCATGCTGAAAGACTCATCCACGTTTCATCTTCAATGCCCTTGCTGATGGAAGGAGGTTTTCACTCAAAATCTCACGATACATGGCCCCATTCATTCTTTCCTTTACACGGATCAGTCGTCCTGGTCCCTTTGCAGAAAAACAGCCCCAAAGCATGATGTTTCCACCCCATGCTTCACAGTAGGTATGGTGTTCTTTGGATGCAACTCAGCATTCTTTGTCCTCCAAACACGACGAGTTGAGTTTTTACCAAAAAATTCTATTTTGGTTTCATCTGACCATATGACATTCTCCCAATCCTCTTCTGGATCATCCAAATGCACTCTAGCAAACTTCAGACGGGCCTGGACATGTACTGGCTTAAGCAGGGGGACACGTCTGGCACTGCAGGATTTGAGTCTCTGGCGGCGTAGTGTGTTACTGATGGTAGGCTTTGTTACTTTGGTCCCAGCTCTCTGCAGGTCATTCACTAGGTCCCCCCGTGTGGTTCTGGGATTTTTGCTCACCGTTCTTGTGATCATTTTGACCCCACGGGGTGAGATCTTGCGTGGAGCCCCAGATCGAGGGAGATTATCAGTGGTCTTGTATGTCTTCCATTTCCTAATAATTGCTCCCACAGTTGATTTCTTCAAACCAAGCTGCTTACCTATTGCAGATTCAGTCTTCCCAGCCTGGTGCAGGTCTACAATTTTGTTTCTGGTGTCCTTTGACAGCTCTTTGGTCTTGGCCATAGTGAAGTTTGGAGTCTGACTGTTTGAGGTTGTGGACAGGTGTCTTTTATACTGATAACAAGTTCAAACAGGTGCCATTAATACAGGTAACTAGTGGAGGACAGAGGAGCCTCTTAAAGAAGAAGTTACAGGTCTGTGAGAGCCAGAAATCTTGCTTGTTTGTAGGTGACCAAATACTTTTTTTCCACCATAATTTGCAAATAAATTCATTAAAAATCCTACAATGTGATTTTCTGGATTTTGTTTCTTCTCATTTTGTCTGTCATAGTTGACGTGTACCTATGATGAAAATTACAGGCCTCTCTCATCTTTTTAAGTGGGAGAACTTGCACAATTGGTGGCTGACTAAATACCTTTTTCCCCCACTGTAATTCTAGAGTCATTATCATCACAAAAGTAATATGGAAGAGGATATAAATCTGGGAGATTAATATATCCAAGTTCAGGTTTCTCCAGCTTTTGCTTGTCCTTGTAGTCATGACAAGCCCCTCCTCCTGCCACTACCCTATAAAGACATTCTGGGTTTCCGTGAGGGCAGTCAAGTGGTCCTCCTTTGACGTTGCAGGGCTTCCCGTTAGAATTCATATAATGTCCTGGTTTCCCTGGGACTGGGATCACCTCTGTCAAGTTCATGTCCCATTCGGGTTCTGGTCCTTATGGTCGTTCTCCTCACAGTCATTTGTTTCACCGTGGTTTTGATCAACCAAGGATTTCAGCAATGGCAACACACAGCAAAATACTATTCCCATTATTACCAGTGATATGCCTATTATCATTGCCATTTTTGTGAACATTGCTCCACATTTTCCAAATGTCAAGTCCAGCCAATCCCGGGTACGTGCCCAGCATTGTTCATGACGTTCTGTCTCAATCCTTTAAGCTTGATCATTGCCTCCGAGAATATTCCTCCTGGGGCAGTATTATTAGGGCTAAAAGTGCAGCCCTCGCTTCCGAAACATAACACAGACTCCGACTTCTTCTGCTAGGAGCCAATCCAGAGCCTGTCTATTCTGCCAGGTCATCCTACTTGTTGCCTGTACTTGTTCTCCCAGCGCTGACAATGCTGAGTCAGTATAATTTATGAACCTCTGTTGATTGTAATATACACTACTGTTTAAAAGTTTGGGGTCACTTAGAAATGTCCTTGTTTTCATTTTTTTTGTCCATTAAAATAACATCAAATTGATCAGAAATACAGTGTAGACAACGTCAACAGTGAAGAGGTGACTCGATTACAGGCTCAAAATGGCCAGAAACAAATAACTTTCTTCTGAAACTCGTCAGTCTATTCTTGTTCAGAGAAATTAAGGCTATTCCATGTGAGAAATTGGCAAGAAACTGAAGATCTCGTACAACGCTGTGTACTACTCCCTTCACAGAACAGCGCAAACTGGCTCTAACCAGAATAGAAAGAGGAGTGGGAGGCCCCGGTGCACAACTGAGCAAGAGGACAAATACATTAGAGTGTCTAGTTTGAGAAACAGACGCCTCACAGGTCCTCAACTGGCAGCTTCATTAAATAGTACCCGCAAAACACCAGTCTCAACGTCAACAGTGAAGAGGCGACTCCGGGATGCTGGCCTTCTAGACAGAGTTGCAAAGAAAAAGCCATATCTCAGACTTGCCAATAAAAAGAAAAGATTAAGATGGGCAATCTGAGATACGCCTTTTTCTTTGCAACTCTGTCTAGAAGGTCAGCATCCCGGAGTCGCCTCTTCACTGTTGACGTTGAGACTGGTGTTTTGTGGGTACTATTTAATGAAGCTGCCAGTTGAGGACCTGTGAGGCGTCTGTTTCTCAAACTAGACACTCTAATGTATTTGTCCTCTTGCTCAGTTGTGCACCGGCCTCCCACCTCTTTCTATTCTGGTTGAGCCAGTTTGCGCTGTTCTGTGAAGGGAGTAGTACACAGCGTTGTACGAGATCTTCAGTTTCTTGGCAATTTCTCACATGGAATAGCCTTCATTTCTCTGAACAAGAATAGACTGACGAGTTTCAGAAGAAAGTTATTTGTTTCTGGCCATTTTGAGCCTGTAATCGAACCCACAATTGCTGATGCTCCAGATACTCAACTAGTCTCAAGAAGGACAGTTTTATTGCTTCTTTAATCAGCACAACAGTTTTCAGCTGTGCTAACATAATTGCAAAAGGGTTTTCTAATGGTCAATTAGCCTTTTAAAATGATAAACTTGGATTAGCAAACACAATGTGCCATTGGAACACAGGACTGATGGTTGCTGATAATGGGCCTCTGTATGCCTATGTAGATATTCCATTAGAAATCAGCCGTTTCCAGCTACAATAGCCATTTACAACATTAACACTGTATTTCTGATCAATTTGATGTTATTTTAATGGACAATTTTTTTTGCTTTTTTTTCGAAAACAAGGACATTTCTAAGTGACCCCAAACTTTTGAACGTGTAGTGGATGTCTTTTATAGCAGGTGCTTTTATCCAAAAGCGACTTACATTCTCGCCGTATAAATTATTAACGTATGGGTGGCCTCAGGAATCGAAACCCACGACATTGGCAAGCGCCATGTCTAACATGTTCCACTGTGTGTCTCCCAGCAGGTCCAGAGGAGCAGGCAGCTGGTGACCTCCCCCAGCCCGGTGGGGTCCCCCGAGGGGAAGGTCATGCCAACGGTCAACTTCCAGGTGGTCACCCACACCCAGTCTCTAACCCACAGACAGTCCCCTAAAATGCCCCAGAACATCTCAGCCTGCCCCGTGGGAGACCGCCTGGCCAGGCACAGGTAACAATAAGGATCACCGTCATCATAATAATAGATTTTATTTCTATAGAACACTTTTAAATACACTATGGGCCGGTTTCCCGGACACAGATTAAGCCCACCCTACGCTCTTAGTAAAAAGGGTTCCAAAAGGGTTCCTCGGCTGTCACCATAGGAGAACCCTTTTAGTTCCAGTTAGAACCCTTTTAGTTCCAGTTAGAACCCTTTTAGTTCCAGTTAGAACCCTTTTAGTTCCAGTTAAAACCCTTTTAGTTCCAGTTAGAACCCTTTTTGGTTCCCGGTAGAACCCTTTTTGGGTTCCATTTAGAACCCTCTGTGGAAAGTGTAAGGATTGGTGTGAGGTGTGACCCAGGTGCGGTGCAGGATATACAGTAGGCAGTAGGCAGAGATGGTGAAACAAGGATCTTTACTGGTGGTCCCGAAGCCAAAATACAAAATAACGGACTTATCACGATAAAAGAAAGGCTGGAGCAAATAAGTCTCCAAAAACCGTCTGACAGCCAAAATACGAAATACTACCTAAGACTGAAACAAATAACGAAACAGGGAGAACACTTCTCAGGTACCTGTACATAGATCTCCGATCAGACACTGATTAGTACTGCTGAGCATAGAGAAACTAACAGAGAAAACTGAGCAAGGGAACACAGGGAAGTGAGGGCATAAATACACAGGTGAACAGGTAGACACAGGTGAACAGGTAGACACAGGTGAACAGGTAGACACAGGTGACACCAATAGGATCATGATTAGTCCAGACTGTGAGTGAGGAGGTGCCTAAGGTTGTCGGAGGATGACACCTAGTGGATCGCTACGGAACTGCGACCCCCTCCTGTAACAGGAAAGGGTTCTACATGGAACCCAAAAGGGTTCTAACTGGAACCAAAAGGGTTCTACTATGTGGACAGCCGAAGAACTCTTTACGTTTCTAGATACAGTAGCACATTTCTTTCAATGAGTGTACTCCATTCCTACCACTAAAAAGCGAATTCAATGAACATTCTCCGTTGAGTATGCTTTTTAAAGTTCGGTTGTCTTGTTTGTGTTAATAATCTATTTCCATCTCCTGGACCCACAGGTACCCCCAGATCCTCCCCAAGCCCTCTGCCACAGGGGCCATCACCCTGCGTTCACCCCCCACCCTGCTCATCACCAACAGCCCCATCAAGACCCGCCACGTGATCCAGCCCCAGCTCAGCTCCCACGTCAACGTGGTCAAGATGACCGCCGTCTCCCTGGCCCCTAGCAACACTATCAGCACCAGCAGGAACAGTATGGTCCTCAGGCCAGCTTCAGCGTCGGCCGGGGTGGGAACCACCACCACCGCCACCTTTTCCACCACCGCCGCCCTAGAGGAGGTACGGCAACAGGGGCAGAGCCAGGGAGGCCCCCCAGCCTCCACCCCCACTCCCACAGTGGCCCCTGAGGCCATCATCACTGACAATAACTCTGATAAACAGAGCACCATACAGCAGTCCCCCGGTGGGGCCAAGTGTCTAGAGAGGGCCACTAAGTACCGAGCGTCCAGCGAACCCTCGCTCCTGGTCAAATGCTCCCCAGGACCTGTCAGAGTGACCGCCAGGACCAAAAGCGACCCCTCCTCTACCTCCCCTCCCGCCGCTGCCACCAATGCAGCGACTATTAGGGCAGGGACCCAGCAGGGCCGCAATAACAACAGCAGTACCGCCACCCCCACCTGTCACCAAGAAAGTCCTTTTTATCTGACTGTTGTGCCCTCGGCCAATCAGAACGCTCCTAAAGACTCCTCCTCCTGTGCGTCAGGTTCTAAGAGCCCCCGGAAGCGAACCGCCCCCGGTCTCGATTCCTCCCACGTGATCCCCGTGAAGCGCGTCTTCATCTCCCAACAACCTTTAGGTGTGACCTTTGACCCCAAACCAGGGGTCACCGCCGCCGTCAAGAGGGTCCCAGCCAGACCAGGCACCCCCGCCCGACCAGAGAGCGCACCCTGTCGAGTGACGGTGAAACAACACCTAGTGCCCACGCAGATCCTGGCGCTGTCCGACTCGCCCGTCACCAACGCGGAGATCTCCTACCTTTCCTCCTCTCGGACTGTCAATGTGAAGCCCCAGTCCTCCTCGCTGCTGATAGTGAAACATGAGGACCCGTCCTCTCTAACTCTCAGCACTGTCAGCAGTCACACCAGCAGCACTGCAGACCCTTGTAGCACCACCACAGTGTCTGAGCAGCAGCAACAACAACAACAACAACAACAACAGCAACAACAACAACAGGCCTTACTACAGCAAGACTCTGAGGCCTCTGTCTCTGTGATGGCAGTAGGAGCACAGCAAGACTCTGAGGCCTCTGTCTCTGTGATGGCAGTAGGAGCACAGCAACACTCTGAGGCCTCTGTCTCTGTGATGGCAGTAGGAGCACAGCAACACTCTGAGGCCTCTGTCTCTGTGATGGCAGTAGGAGCACAGCAACACTCTGAGGCCTCTGTCTCTGTGATGGCAGTAGGAGCACAGCAACACTCTGAGGTCTCTGTCTCTGTGATGGCAGTAGGAGCACAGCAACACACTGAGGCCTCTGTCTCTGTGATGGCAGTAGGAGCACAGCAACACTCTGAGGCCTCTGTCTCTGTGATGGCAGTAGGAGCACAGCAACACTCTGAGGCCTCTGTCTCTGTGATGGCAGTAGGAGCACAGCAACACAATGAGGCCTCTGTCTCTGTGATGGCAGTAGGAGCACAGCAACACTCTGAGGCCTCTGTCTCTGTGATGGCAGTAGGAGCACAGCAACACTCTGAGGCCTCTGTCTCTGTGATGGCAGTAGGAGCACAGCAACACTCTGAGGCCTCTGTCTCTGTGATGGCAGTAGGAGCACAGCAACACACTGAGGCCTCTGTCTCTGTGATGGCAGTAGGAGCACAGCAACACACTGAGGCCTCTGTCTCTGTGATGGCAGTAGGAGCACAGCAACACTCTGAGGCCTCTGTCTCTGTGATGGCAGTAGGAGCACAGCAACACTCCGAGGCCTCTGTCTCTGTGATGGCAGTAGGAGCACAGCAACACTCTGAGGCCTCTGTCTCTGTGATGGCAGTAGGAGCACAGCAACACTCTGAGGCCTCTGTCTCTGTGATGGCAGTAGGAGCACAGCAACACTCTGAGGCCTCTGTCTCTGTGATGGGGGACATGAATAGCACAATGTGGGAGGAGTCAGCCACAGGGCATCTGGAGGAGCTGCAGAAACAGGCCTTCACTCCGAATGTGAGTTCTTATAATGCCCCACTATGTGTCCTTCTTTAGTATATGTATCAGGCTAATTGGTTTTCATTTGTGGAGTTTAGAAAAGTTTGTTAAAGTGTCATTCCACAATATTATAACAATTGACCGGACACATTACTTATTAAAATGTAATTTGATGGTTTTAATCATCCTTGTAGGGTGATGCCAATAAAACATTGTCCTCCTCTGATGGTCAATACAGTTCTGTTCTATTTCATTCTATTCTAGATACCAGCAGACCACACCAAGCAGCAGGCCCTGGGTTCTGCAGACCAACACCAACTCCCCAAAATTATATCCCAGACCTCAGACTCCTCTGCCCAGTTATCTGGCCTTCACCAGGAGATGGTGGACTTTGCCTCCTCAGCCTCCCAGCACGGCTCCACCATGGACTACTTCTCCTTTAACGATGATGATATGACCCAGGACAGCATAGTAGAGGAACTGGTTCAGATGGAAGAACAGATGAAGCTGAAGGGCCTCCAGCCACTGTTCAGTAGCTGTGTGGATAATATCTCTCTCCAGGACCAGCCTGGTGGCCCCCAGGGGCCCATCATCAACACCCACCACCAAGGGGGTAGCTCTTCTTTCTACCAGTCTGCCCATAGCAGCATTACCCCCGTCCAGACCCCCACCCCGACTCCAACCCCTACCCCCACAGAGATGACTCTCGGCGGGCACGGGCTGACCAGAGGGAGCCCCTGCTGCCATCACAGCATGGCCCCTATCACGCCCGTGGAGGGGCCTCTAGGAGGCCGACACACCCCTATAAGCGCTCTGTCCAACTGTTCTAGTAGCATACCGCCTAGCCCTGTGGAGTGCAGGAACCCGTTTGCCTTCACCCCCATCAACTCCAGCATGGCAGGGGGTTACCACGACGATGCCTCCGTGGTGTCTGTCTCCTCCAGCCCCGTCAAGCCCATGCAGAGGCCCATGGCCACTCACCCAGACAAGGCTAAACTGGAGTGGATCAACAACCGCTACAACAGTGGTGGAACTGGAGCAACTGGAGGAGTCGGAGCAGGGCCAGGGTCTGGGTTATCCATCTCTAACCACAGCCTTGGTGGACTCCTGCCCAGCTACCAGGATCTAGTGGACGACCACTTCCGTAAGCCGCACGCCTTCGCTGTTCCGGGCCACAGTGGCCAGTTTTTCCAGGCCCAGTCCAGACTGCAGGACGGCGGCCATTTTGGATTTCTGACCCCCATCTCTCCCATCTCTCCGGTGCAACAGCAGTTGACCAGCGTATCGACCACGCCCACCAACACGGCAACCAAACAGGACGAGAGCTTCGCTGTGCCTGCCCCTCTGGACAACAAGGGCGGAGCCTCGTCATCAGGGGGTGGGACGTTCCGTTGCCGCAGCGTCAGCCCCGCCGTGCGTCAGAGGACCTTCAGCGGTACCGGCACAACCATCGGTACCGTCACATCCCCCGGCGCCAGCACTACCACTCGACTGGTTGTCTCGCAGTTCAGCTCCCCCATGACCTCACAGGAAATACTCAGCATCCTGTCCAACAGCCAATCGGTGGACGGCAACCTCCACAGCATGGCCCAGCGCAGCCAATCGGTGCCCTTAAACATCATGATGCAGAGCGTTGTGGAGATGGAGCTGCTTCCTGTAGAGATGCAGGTCATCCAGGGACAGAACCAGAGTAATGCCACTAAGATCACCAACGTCCTCCTGAGTAAGATGGACTCTGGCGTGGACGACACAGTCAGGGGCCTGGGCATCAACAACCTTCCTTCCAACTACACCGCCCGCATGAACCTCACCCAGATGCTGGAGACCCAGTCTCAGAGTCAGACTGCCCCTGGGGGCTTCACCACCGGAGGAGGTGGAGGAGGAGGAGGAGTCAGCTCCAGCCCTGCCTCTTTCGAGCTCCAGCAGCACGGGAGCTACCTCACCAGCGCTGGAGGAGGCGGGGGGGAGATGAGCTTCTCCTCTGGAGACAACCAAGCACCATCAGGGCCTGGTGAGGACGTGGACCTGGAACTACAGCAGATCCAAGACCTCCAGGAGCTTCAGGAGGCCTCAGGACGGCTCCATCCCCAGCTACTCCAAACCCAGGCTAGGCTGCTCCAGAGTCCCCATCCCCATCTCCAGAGTCCCCATCTCCAGAGTCCCCATCTCCAGAGTCCCCATCCCCAGCTCCAGAGTCCCCATCTCCAGAGTCCCCATCCCCAGCTCCAGAGTCCCCATCCCCAGAGTCCCCATCCCCAGAGTCCCCATCTCCAGAGTCCCCATCCCCAGCTCCAGAGTCCCCATCCCCATCTCCAGAGTCCCCATCTCCAGAGTCCCCATCCCCATCTCCAGAGTCCCCATCTCCAGAGTCCCCATCCCCATCTCCAGAGTCCCCATCCCCATCTCCAGAGTCCCCATCTCCAGAGTCCCCATCCCCAGCTCCAGAGTCCCCATCTCCAGAGTCCCCATCCCCAGCTCCAGAGTCCCCATCCCCAGAGTCCCCATCCCCAGAGTCCCCATCTCCAGAGTCCCCATCCCCAGCTCCAGAGTCCCCATCCCCATCTCCAGAGTCCCCATCTCCAGAGTCCCCATCCCCATCTCCAGAGTCCCCATCTCCAGAGTCCCCATCCCCAGCTCCAGAGTCCCCATCTCCAGAGTCCCCATCCCCAGCTCCAGAGTCCCCATCCCCAGAGTCCCCATCCCCAGAGTCCCCATCCCCAGAGTCCCCATCTCCAGAGTCCCCATCTCCAGAGTCCCCATCTCCAGAGTCCCCATCCCCAGCTCCAGAGTCCCCATCCCCATCTCCAGAGTCCCCATCTCCAGAGTCCCCATCCCCAGCTCCAGAGTCCCCATCCCCAGCTCCAGGCCGGGCTCCAACTCCTTCGGTCCATCCCCACCCAGCAGCAGCAACAACAGGAGGAAGAATACGAGGCACAACAACAGCTAGACTTCAACAACACCGTTAAAGACCTGTTAGGTGACGACGGCCTCAACGTCGACGCCGAAGGCCTCAACCCCAGCTCTCAGCTGGTTGGTCAGGTGGCCTCGGAACTCAACGCCGCCGTGGCGTCCGACTTCACCAACGACATCAGGCTGACCTCTGACCTCTCAAGTAGCATCACAGACCTGAACACGTTGGACGCCAACCTGCTGTTCGATCCGTCCAATCAGCAGCAAGAACAGTACGAAGCCGCCACACTGGAAGAGCTGAAGAACGACCCTCTGTTTCAGCAGATATGTAGTGATACTGTGAACGCCTCTTTCGACTGGCTGGAGAGCAAAGACCAGCCGACCACTGTAGAGATGTTGGGCTAATGTTGTTATTGTGTGCGCACAAATGGAAGCTTATTCCTTATATAGTGCACTATGGGTCTCTGCCTATTGGCCCCGGTCAAAAGCAGTGCACAATATAGGGACTGGGGTGCTAATTTGGACGCACTCTGTCTTAAAAAAAAAATATATATATATATTTATGGTTTCAGTTTTTTTATTACTGTTTGTCGGGAAGAAAAAAAACTTCTGGACTCTCGGCCATTTTGTCCAGTGAAAAGTGCCAGCCTAACCTGAAAATCTCTCTCCTAATTTTTCACGTTTTTTTTATTTTTTATATCACTTTTACTGTTAAAAGATATCTGATTCACAATACATTACCACTTCATTTCGCCTTCCTATGAAATCAAAAATTAGTACATTTCAAGTGAGTGAAGACGTGGTCTGCGAGACGTGGTCTGCGAGACGTGGTCTGCGAGACGTGGTCTGCGAGACGTGGTCTGCGTCTGAAATGCCACCCTAGGGCTCTGATCAAAAGTAGTGCACTACAGGGACTAGGGGTCCATTTCAGTGGCAGACTTGTTATAAGGGGTAGATTTCCCAAGGTACAGTATAATCTTCCATGTTGTATCTAGTCATTCAATAATGCAATATTTTTATTCAGAAATCATCTAATAAATAGGAAATCTGGCACAAAATCACACAATCACACGTTTGCTGTAGGATGGTAGTATCCTGTTTCAGTGCGTTTCAAAAGTGAATCCAAACAGAAAAATACAATAGTGGAATGAGTAGGCGACTTTATGATATGCACATTACGTTTTAGCAGTAAATGTACCTGCCATATCCGAATACTAAACGGGTAGCATGCAGGAGCCGAATTTAAGACTTCTTCATCACGCATTATATTGATACCAAATCAATGGCATACTGGTTCGTATCTGAACAGCGTTATCCCAGAGGGAAATCTTTTAAATGTCAATGTCTCTATATATACCACTTGTACTGTTCAATAGGAAGATGAGGTGGATTTGGTAGCACTGGTCGCCTATCTGGTGAAGAACCAATATGACACTCATACTTAGCTGCCTTATTTCCAGACTCCAAGGCCTTACGCCATCGTTACAGACAGACTTTATATAATACTGTACAAGTAGTACATAGAATCTGCACGTTCTAGAACTAATTCTATAATTCTAGAACCATCCAGAGCTTCACCATTCATATCAAGGCAGCTGATTTAAAAACTCGGATAATGTTTTCAATACTTTTTCTTATGGTTAATTTATTTATTTGCGGTGTCACTCAATGCATCCATAGTGTATAAAACAAACCACACACTGTGTGCCCTTACTTAGTATCAGTTGTAGATGGAGAGTGATGTTGGACAGGTGGTCACATGTTTCAGTGTGAGTCCTAAATAGCAGCCTATTCCCTATATAGTGCACTACTTTTGACCAGGGCCCATAGAGCTCTGTATAGGGAATAGGGTGCCATTTGGGATGTGTCCTATATAAATGGTATGACGATGGCTAAATATCTAATTGAAGGCAACACAGAGGCTGCATAGATACAGTAGCTATACGACTTGGTTTCTGGATTTTGATGATGTCAGCTTGAGATCTAGTTACGAATCGTGTTTGGTTATTGTCTTTCCTGGAGATCCAGCCTTATTTCCATACCAAAGAAGAGCCGTTGTTTAAATGAACGTACATTTTACATGAGAATAAGTGACAAGATCGTATGAGAGGTTGTTATACATGGGATTTATAATCATCCATTCACTCCTAGTTGGCTGTGTTATCTGTGAAGAGAAAACAAAATATACCTTGGGGGCCGCGTCCCAAATAGCATTCCATTCCCTTTATAGTGGGGGGTCCTTAAGGGTCTGGTCAAAAGCAGTGCACTATATAGACCAGTGGTTCCCAACTCCGGTCAGTACACCATTTTTGTTGAAGCCTCTGACAAAAAAACACCGGATTCAACTGTTCAAGGGCTTGACGATTAGTTGACAAGTAGAATCTGGTGTGCTTGTCCGGGGGCCCAAAACTAAAATATGTACTTCTGGGGGTAGTGGAGGACCACAGTTGGGAAACACTGATTATAGAATGGCATTTGGGACACACCCTAAAACTGTTAGGAGGTTTATTGCATTCTTTTTTTTTGTGGGGGTGAGCAGCTGCAAAAATCTATGTAAAGTATGTACATGTATGAAATGGTTGAGGTCCTTGTTGTTGCATAGGCATCACTGGGCCAGAGAGCATGTTGTTGAAACAATCACTGCTAGCCAGCCGGTTATGTGATAATAGTAGGACGCTTGCTTGAATTTTGGCTATTGTTGTAAAAGTCATAGTCAAACTAAAGCTTTGTTAATAGGATAGATACATGATTTACATTTTAGTCATTTAGCAGACGCTCTTATCCAGAGCAACTTACAGTTAGTGAGTGCATACATTATTTTTTTACATACCCCCGTGGGAAACAAACCCACAACCCTGGCGTTGCAAACTGAGCTACATCCCTGCCGGCCATTCCCTCCCCTACCCTAGGCCAATTGTGCGCCGCCCCATGGGTCTCCCGGTCACGGCCGGCTACGACAGAGCCTGGATTCGAACCAGGATCTCTAGTGGTACAGCTAGCACTGCGATGCAGCACCTTAGACCACTGCGCCACTCGGGGGGTTGATGTATCTAGAAGGAAAAAGGCACTACTATAGTATGGCCATAATCCTAGCTAAGTAAATCTATGTGCCATTTGAAAAAAGAATAATAGTCAAGATAATAGATACTGTGTGTTGTCGTGTGTTGCATTTCTGGCTTCTCTGTGTATTTGTAAAAGTAATGCTGTCCGTTTGGTCTCTGGTTTGCTGATGCATTTGGACTTTCCTTTCAAAGATAATTATAATAATAATAGGGCTCTGATGTGTGCTTTGAGCGAGAACAATAGCATGGTTTATTGACAAGAAAAAAACAAAGAGTATTGATATGAAATATTAGCTGGTTGCATACATTTCTGTGACATCATCGATTCTATAGGCATTGTGCTCAGAACCTTTCAGCAGACAAACACTGGAAAGACATGTCAATGAGGTTAATGTTTTCTTCAACAGATAAACTTTGTAGGTTCACTTTTATTTCACTAAATTTTTATGATATGAAACATGGCTTTGTCACACAAACGTTATAATGGACAAATATAACGATGGAATGACCAACGAAGGCCCGCACAAAGAAAATATTTTTTACGATGAAAGAAAGGTAAGAAAGAAAGGAAACATTTTAAGAATTGTCTTGTAGAAAATGACTTGACTATAATTGTCTTGTAGAAAATGACTTGAATGTAACTGTCTTGTAGAAAATGACTTGACTATAATGGTCTTGTGGGAAATGACTTGACTATAATTGTCTTGTAGAAAATGACTTGCCTATAATTGTCTTGTGGGAAATGACTTGACTATAATTGTCTTGTGGAAAATGACTTGACTATAATTGTCTTGTAGAAAATGACTTGACTATAATTGTCTTGTGGGAAATGACTTGACTGTAATTGTCATGCAGAAATGACTTGACTGTAATTGTCATGTAGAAAATGACTTGACTATAATGGTCTTGTGGGAAATGACTTGACTGTAATTGTCATGTAGAAAATGACTTGACTATAATGGTCTTGTGGGAAATGACTTGACTGTAATTGTCATGTAAAAATGACTTGACTATAATGGTCTTGTGGGAAATGACTTGACTATAATTGTCATGTAGAAAATGACTTGACTGTAATTGTCATGTAGAAAATGACTTGACTATAATGGTCTTGTGGGAAATGACTTGACTGTAATTGTCATGTAGAAAATGACTTGACTATAATGGTCTTGTGGGAAATGACTTGACTGTAATTGTCATGTAGAAAATGACTTGACTATAATGGTCTTATGGGAAATGACTTGACTATAATTGTCATGTAGAAAATGACTTGACTATAATTGTCTTGTAGAAAATGACTTGAATGTAACTGTCTTGTAGAAAATGACTTGACTATAATGGTCTTGTGGGAAATGACTTGACTATAATTGTCTTGTAGAAAATGACTTGACTATAATTGTCTTGTGGGAAATGACTTGACTATAATTGTCTTGTGGGAAATGACTTGACTATAATTGTCTTGTAGAAAATGACTTGACTATAATTGTCTTGTGGGAAATGACTTGACTGTAATTGTCATGCAGAAATGACTTGACTGTAATTGTCATGTAGAAAATGACTTGACTATAATGGTCTTGTGGGAAATGACTTGACTGTAATTGTCATGTGAAAATGACTTGACTATAATGGTCTTGTGGGAAATGACTTGACTGTAATTGTCATGTAGAAAATGACTTGACTATAATGGTCTTGTGGGAAATGACTTGACTATAATTGTCATGTAGAAAATGACTTGATCTGTAATTGTCATGTAGAAAATGACTTGACTATAATGGTCTTGTGGGAAATGACTTGACTGTAATTGTCATGTAGAAAATGACTTGACTATAATGGTCTTGTGGGAAATGACTTGACTGTAATTGTCATGTAGAAAATGACTTGACTATAATGGTCTTATGGGAAATGACTTGACTATAATTGTCATGTAGAAAATGACTTGACTATAATTGTCATGTAGAAAATGACTTGACTATAATTGTCATGTAGAAAATGACTTGACTATAATTTTCATGTAGAAAATGACTTGACTGTAATTGTCATATAGAAATGACTTGACTATAATTGTCTTGTGGGAAATGACTTGACTATAATTGTCTTGTAGAAAATGACTTGACTATAATTGTCATGTAGAAAATGACTTGACTGTAATTGTCATATAGAAATGACTTGACTATAATTGTCTTGTGGGAAATGACTTGACTATAATTGTCTTGTAGAAAATGACTTGACTATAATTGTCTTGTGGGAAATGACTTGACTGTAATTGTCATGCAGAAATGACTTGACTGTAATTGTCATGTAGAAAATGACTTGACTATAATGGTCTTGTGGGAAATGACTTGACTGTAATTGTCATGTAGAAAATGACTTGACTATAATGGTCTTGTGGGAAATGACTTGACTGTAATTGTCATGTAGAAAATGACTTGACTATAATGGTCTTGTGGGAAATGACTTGACTATAATTGTCATGTAGAAAATGACTTGACTGTAATTGTCATGTAGAAAATGACTTGACTATAATGGTCTTGTGGGAAATGACTTGACTGTAATTGTCATGTAGAAAATGACTTGACTATAATGGTCTTGTGGGAAATGACTTGACTGTAATTGTCATGTAGAAAATGACTTGACTATAATGGTCTTATGGGAAATGACTTGACTATAATTGTCATGTAGAAAATGACTTGACTATAATTGTCATGTAGAAAATGACTTGACTATAATTGTCATGTAGAAAATGACTTGACTATAATTTTCATGTAGAAAATGACTTGACTGTAATTGTCATATAGAAATGACTTGACTATAATTGTCTTGTGGGAAATGACTTGACTATAATTGTCTTGTAGAAAATGACTTGACTATAATTGTCATGTAGAAAATGACTTGACTGTAATTGTCATATAGAAATGACTTGACTATAATTGTCTTGTGGGAAATGACTTGACTATAATTGTCTTGTAGAAAATGACTTGACTATAATTGTCTTGTGGGAAATGACTTGACTATAATTGTCATGTTGAAAATGACTTGACTATAATGGTCTTGTGGGAAATGACTTGACTATAATGGTCATTTAGAAAATGACTTGACTGTAATTGTCATGTAGAAAATGACTTGACTAATTGTCATGTAGAAAATGACTTGACTATAATTGTCTTGTAGAAAATGACTTGACTATAATTGTCTTGTAGAAAATGACTTGCCTATAATTGTCGTGTAGAAAATGACTTGACTATAATGGTCTTGTGGGAAATGACTTGACTATAATTGTCATGTTGGAAATGACTTGACTATAATTGTCTTGTAGAAAATGACTTGCCTATAATTGTCGTGTAGAAAATGACTTGACTATAATGGTCTTGTGGGAAATGACTTGACTATAATTGTCATGTTGGAAATGACTTGACTATAATTGTCGTGTAGAAAATGACTTGACTATAATGGTCATGTGGGAAATGACTTGACTATAATTGTCTTGTCGAAAATGACTTGACTATAATGGTCTTGTGGGAAATGACTTGACTATAATTGTCATGTTGGAAATGACTTGACTATAATTGTCATGTAGAAAATGACTTGACTATAATTGTCATGTAGAAAATGACTTGACTATAATTGTCATGTAGAAAATGACTTGACTAATTGTCATGTAGAAAATGACTTGACTATAATTGTCTTGTAGAAAATGACTTGCCTATAATTGTCGTGTAGAAAATGACTTGACTATAATGGTCTTGTGGGAAATGACTTGACTATAATTGTCATGTTGGAAATGACTTGACTATAATTGTCTTGTCGAAAATGACTTGACTATAATTGTCATGTAGAAAATGACTTGACTATAATTGTCTTGCAGCAAATATGTGCATTAATAATAATAATCTCAGTGAGATTGACTCATCCTCATCCACGAGAATAATAATCTAAGTTTTGAGGAAAAATGTAATGTTTAAAATGATGAAAAACCTTTTAAAAACCTACATGCTTCATTATGTTGATAAATTATTGTTCTATGTAGGCGTGCATGTGTTAATATAATTTCTATTTTACCACTTTGTATTCTTAAATACATCCGAAATCTTATTCCCTATATAGTGCACTACTTTGACCTGGTGAGAACTTGAGTAGTGCACTATATAGGGAATCGGGTGCCATTTGGGACTTCCCCTTTAGTAAGGTGACCACTGCCTGCTGTGGTAAGGGCGGCTTCTGTGTACCTGACTGGCAGTGCTACTGTAGTTACTTAATTTACAGTAAGTTACATTACTTTAGATTGTGGGCTGTTTACTTAATATAAGTTAATGTTGTTCTCTGTGTTTCGTTAATGACTGACTGTTATTTTTTATTTTTACATACCTTTTTACATTTTGCATTTGTAAAGAAAGAAGTTGTTAACAAAAATTATAGATTTTTGGCATTATACTATAAGGCACTGATATTTGAATTGAATCTTTCAATGAAGGAAAATGAACCTCCGTGTTAAGAAGTAGAGGAGTTCCAACCGTAGAATTAGAATGAATTCTAATGATTCTAAGCTTCCATCTGCAGTGACTCGTTGTGAGTTCTGACTGAGCCTGAGCCAGTACCAACTCTGTTTGACTCTTACCTATCCATTCCTACCAGTTGAAGAATCTCCCTCCCTCTGTTGTTGTCTGGTGTACTGTGTCATAGGTACAGTAGCTTGTTAATATGGCAAAACAAAGCGTTAATGTTTCTTTTTTTCAATGGAAAGGACTCACTGGTGAGATTTTTAAAGTGGGTTTTAAAAGCCAATAAACTTTTTTAAAGAATGTTGCTCTTCATCGTGCTTCGTTTTTTAAATGGTAACGTAGAAGTACACAGATCCACAGTATTCTATTTCCTACAGTGACAACACTGTTGATGATAGCCTACTGAGAAGGTTCTCTGTGTCCCCTGTGATGAACATAAACTAACATAACTACCTTATTTATTTTGCAATTCGTTTTATCCAAAGCTTTAAACATTTCTCCCACTTTATACAGTGCATTCGGGAAAGTATTCAGACCCCTTGACTTTTTCCACATTTTGTAACGTTAAAGCCTTATTCTAAAATTGATTAAATTGTTTTTTGTCCTCATCAATCCACACACAATACCCCATAATGACAAAGCAAAAATAGGTTTTTAGAAATGTTGGCAAATTTATAAAATAAACTAAACTGAAATATCACATTTACATAAGTATTCAGACACTTTACTCAGTACTTGGTTGAAGCACATTTGGCAGCGATTACAGCCTTGAGTCTTCATGGGTATGATGCTACAAGCTTGGCACACCTGTATTTGGGGAGTTTCTCCCATTCTTCTCTGCAGATCTTATCAAGGTCTGTCAGGTTGGATGGGGAGCATCGCTGCACAGATATTTTCAGGTCTCTCCAGAGATGTTCGGTCAGGTTCAAGTCCAGACTCTGGCTGGGCCACTCAAGGACCTTCAGAGACTTGTCCCGAAGCCACTCCTGCGTTTTCTTGGCTGTGTGCTTAGGGTCGTTGTCCTGTTGGAAGGTGAACCTTCGCTCCAGTCTGAGGTCCTGAGCGCTCTGGAGCAGGTTTTCATCAAGGACCTCTGCACTTTGCTCTGTCCATCTTTCCCTCGATCCTGACTAGTCTCCCAGTCCCTGCCGCTGAAAAACATCCCCACAGCATGATGCTGCCACCACCATGCTTCACCGTAGGGATGGTGCCAGGTTTCCTCCAGACATGACGCTTGGCATTCAGGCCAAAGAGTTCATTCTTGGATTCAACAGACCAGAGAATCTTGTTTCTCATTGTCTGAGTCCTTTAGGTGCCTTTTGGCAAACTCCAAGCGGGCTGTCATGTGCCTTTTACTGAGGAGTGGCTTCTGTCTTGCCACTCTACCATAAAGGCCTGATTGGTGGAGTGCTGCAGAGATGGTTGTCCTTCTGGAAGGTTCTCCCATCTCTACAGAGGAACTCTGGAGCTCTGTCAGAGTGACCATCGGATTCTTGGTCACCTCCCTGACTAAGGCCCTTCTCCCCCGATTGCTCAGTTTGGCCGGGCGGCCAGCTCTAGAAAGAGTCTTGGTGGTTCCAAACTTCTTCTAATTAAGAATGATGGAGGCCACTGTGTTCTTGGGGACCTTCAATGCTACATAAATGTTTTGGTACCCCAGATCTGTGCCTCGAGAAAATACTGCCTCGGAGCTCTACGGACCAATCCTTCGACCTCATGGCTTGTTTTTGCTCTGACATGCAATGTCAACTGTGGGACCTTATATAGACAGGTGTGTGCCTTTCCAAATCATGTCCAATCAATTGAATTTACCACAGGTGGACTCCAATAAAGTTGTAGAAACATCTCAAGGATGATCAATGGAAACAGGATGCACCAGAGCTCAATTTAAAGTCTCAACAAAGGGTCTGAATACTTATGTGAATAAGGTGTTTCTGTTTTTTGCAAACATTTCTAAAAACCTGTTTTTGCTTTGTCATTATGGGGTATTGTGAGTAGATTGATGAGGAAAAAGTTATTTAATCCATTTTAGAATAAGGCTGTAACGAAACAAAATGTGGAAAAAGTCAAGGCGTCTGAATATTTTCCAAATGCACTGTAGATCTTTTATCCGATTGTTCTTTTGCATTGACAATATGGCAGAGCTGGGGGTCAACCTGAAGCCCCTACCCCCAAAAAGGTTAGAGGTCAAGACAGCCCATTAGATGGCTCCTGGGGTAACTGGGGGGGGGGGGGCCTCCCTCTTTTCCCCCACACACAGCCCCTCGACCAATCAGGAAGAAGTCTGTTGGTCTTGTCTGTCCGTTCCCAGGCCCTCCACCATATTTATAGCATGTTAATGACCTTTACTCCTATTGATCATGACCTCGCCCAGCCTGACCCCTGACCTATGACCCTGGGGGTGAGGGTGAGGAGCCTTGTCACTGTGCTATCCTCTGCCTCCACACAGTGACAGTGTTGTTTGAGCTGTATGTGTTCCAATCAATGACGTAGCGCAATAAAGAACACATCCCTTAGCTGAGATGCTGACTAAAAAATAAACTATAGACATGAAGAAAAAAAGTTGCGGACTCATCTCTCCTTGCTCTCGATATTAGTCAATTCTATATGAATTCCACACAGTGCCATTTGGCGGTGTTGGGGAGTAGTGAACTACATTAAGTTCAACTAGTAATTTAACTACGTTTTGCTGTAGCTTGGTGGTAGTTGAACTAAATTCAAAAAAAGTGTTTTCAGTAGTTAGTTATTTTTTGCCATGTACAGTTGAAGTCGGAAGTTTACATACACCTTAGCCAAATACATTTAAACTCAGTTTTTCACAATTCCTGACATTTAATCCTAGTAAAAATGTCCTGTCTTAGGTCAGTTAGGATCACCACTTTATTTTAAGAATGTGAAATGTCAGAATAATAGTAGAGAGAATGATTTATTTCAGCTTTTATTTATTTCATCACATTCCCAGTGGGTCAGAAGTTTACACACACTCAATTAATATTTGGTAGCATTGCCTTTAAATTGTTTAACTTGGGTCAAACGTTTCGGGTAGCCTTCCACAAGCTTCCCACAAGAAGTTGGGTGAATGTTGGCCCATTCCTCCTGACAGAGCTGGTGTAACTGAGTCAGGTTTGTAGGCCTCCTTGCTCGCACACGCTTTTTCAGTTCTGCCCACACATTTTCTATAGGATTGAGGTCAGGGCTTTGTGATGGCCACTCCAATACCTTGACTTTGTTGTCCTTAAGCCATTTTGCCACAACTTTGGAAGTATGCTTTGGGTCATTATCCATTTGGAAGACCCATTTGCGACCAAGCTTTAACTTCCTGACTGATGTCTTGAGATGTTGCTTCAATATAGCTACATAATTTTACTTCCTCATGATGCCATCTATTTTGTGAAGTGCACCAGTCCCTCCTGCAGCAAAGCATGATGCTGACACCCCCGTGCTTCATGGCTTCACGGTTGGGATGGTGTTCTTTGGCTTGCAAGGAACCCCCTTTTTCCTCCAAACATAACGATGGTCATTATTTAACATTTTTACATTTTAGTCATTTAGCAGACACTCTTATCCAGAGCGACTTACAGTTAGTGAGTGCATACATTTTCATATTGACTCAAATTATGTCAATTAGCCTATCAGAAGCTTCTAAAGCCATAACCCCTATTACTAGCCTGTTCAACCTCTCTTTCGTATCGTCTGAGATCCCCAGAGATTGGAAAGCTGCCGCGGTCATCCCCCTCTTCAAAGGGGGTGACACTCTAGATCCAAACTGTTACAGACCTATATCCATCCTGCCCTGCCTTTCGAAAGTATTTGAAAGCCAAGTTAACAAACAGATCACCGACCATTTCGAATCCCACCGTACCTTCTCCGCTATGCAATCCGGTTTCTGAGCTGGTCATGGGTGCACCTCAGCCACGCTCAAGGTCCTAAACGATATTATAAACGCGATCGATAAAAGACAGTACTGCGCAGCCGTCTTCATCGACCTGGCCAAGGCTTTCGACTCTGTCAAACACTGCATTCTTATTGGCAGACTAAATAGCCTTGGTTTCTCTAATGACTGCCTCGCCTGGTTCACCAACTACTTCTCAGATAGAGTTCAATGTGTCAAATCGGAGGGCCTGTTGTCTGGACCTCTGGCCGTCTCTATGGGCGTGCCACAGGGTTCAATTCTCGGGCCGACTCTATTCTCTGTGTATATCAATGATGTCGCTCTTGCTGCTTGTGACGCTCGGATCCACCTCTATGCGGACGACACCATTTTGTATACATCTGGCCTTTCATTGGACACTGTGTTAACAAACCTCCAAACGAGCTTCGACGCCATACAACACTCCTTCCGTAGCCTCCAACTGCTCTTAAACACTAGTAAAACTAAATGCATGCTCTTCAACCGAACGCTGCTTGCACCCGCCCACCCGACTAGAATCACTACTCTCGGCGGGTCTGACCTAGAGTATGTGGACAACTACAAATACCTAGGTGTCTGGTTAGACTGTAAACTCTCCTTCCAGACTCACATTAAGCATCTCCAATCAAAAGTTAGATCTAGAATCGGCTTCCTATTTCGCAACAAAGCCTCCTTCACTCATGCTGCCAAACATGCCCTCGTAAAACTGACTATCCTACCGATCCTTGACTTTGGCGATGTCATTTACAAAATAGCCTCCAACACCCTACTCAGCAAATTGGATGTAGTCTATCACAGTGCCATCCGTTTTGTCACCAAAGCCCCATATACTACCCACCATTGTGACCTGTACGCTCTTGTTGGCTGGCCCTCACTACATATTCGTCGCCAAACCCACTGGCTCCAGGTCATCTATAAATCACTGCTAGGCAAATCCCTGTCTTATCTTAGCTCACTGGTCACCATAGCAACACCCACCCGTAGTCTGCGCTCCAGCAGGTATATCTCACTGGTCATCCCCAAAGCCAACACCTCCTTTGGCCGCCATTCCTTCCAGTTCTCTGCTGCCAATGACTGGAACGAACTGCAAAAATCTCTGAAGCTGGAGACTCTTATCTCCCTCACTAACTTTAAGCGTCAGTTGTCAGAGCAGCTTACCGATCACTGCACCTGTACACAGCCCATCTGAAATTAGCCCACCCAACTACCTCATCCCCATTTTGTTATTTATTTTGCTCATTTGCACCCCAGTATCTCTATTTGCACATCATCTTTTGCACATCTATCATTCCAGTATTATACGAAATTGTAACTATTTTGCACTATGGCCTATTTATTACCTTACCTCCATAACTTGCTACATTTGCACACACTATATATATATTTTCTGTTGTATTTTTGACTTTATGTTTTTTTACCCCATATGTAACTCTGTGTTGTTGTTTTTATCGCACTGCTTTGCTTTATCTTGGCCAGGTCGCAGTTGTAAATGAGAACTTGTTCTCAACTGGCTTACCTGTTTAAATAAAGGTGAAATAAAATAAAATAAAATAAATAAAAATGACATCATTTTCTGGAATTTTCCAAGCTGTTTAAAAGCATAGTCAACTTAGTGTATGTAAACTTCTGACCCACTGGAATTGTGATACAGTGAATTATAAGTGAAATAATCTGTCTGTAAACAATTGTTGGAAATATTACTTGTGTCATGCACAAAGTAGATGTCCTAACCGACTTGCCAAAACTATAGTTTGTTAACAAGACATTTGTGGAGTGGTTAAAAAACGAGTTTTAATGACTCCAACCAAAGTGTACGTAAACTTCCGACTTTACCTGTATCTAACTACTAGAACTTCACAAAACTTTTTTTGCAAAAGGAAAATAAAATATGGGTGAAGTAGACAATAATTTCCTTTCTTTTTGCCATCAGACCTGCTTCATTCAACATACCTGCTTCATTCAACAGACCTGCTTCATTCTCACTTGTAACATAGTTTTTGTGTTTAATAGGCTAAATTACACATTCTGTTAACATCTGACTTCAGAGTGATCTGTCCTTGCAATTTGTAGTCTATGACGTTTCAGATTTAGATAATGTATTACTAAGTAGTTTGGATGTAGTGAACTACTTTATTAAAGTAACTTTAGTTAAGTAAGCTGTATTTTTCTTAAGGGTAGCTTTAGTGTAGCTTAACTCCTTCTGGTGTGAGGTAATGGGTAGCTTGGTAAAACTATATTTTCAGAGTAGTTTCCCCAACACTGCCATTTTGGGCACATGAGTGGCCAGATTTGACCAGGGAATGAATGTGGATGATACAATAAATTATCGTTATATAACTTGGTTACAGATCTTTTTTTATACATACAAACTTTTGTCAGGTAATGTGGCATCTGCAAAGGACGTGAACCGAAAGTAGCTAGTCAAGAGTTAGCCAGTCAATCAAGCAACTCTGGCCCAGATGTTAGAGTTGCATTGCAGCTTCCGGTTTAATTTCCAAAATAAAAGTTCTAGAGCTTGTTATACCTGTAAATAGATGCGTAAACATCAGCTCATTTTGGGCTGTGGGAGTTACAACAGGTCTATATGAGTTGTCCGATTGTACCAGGGACTGTACAAGGTGGTGGAGAAGGCAGGCGCTCTATGAATGAGGATGATGACAAGAGATGTTGTTTAACAACGCACAGCTGTCTGCGTTCTGTTGGATGTAGTTTAACGACGCACAGCTGTCTGCGTTCTGTTGGATGTAGTTTAACAACGCACAGCTGTCTGCGTTCTGTTGGATGTAGTTTAACAACGCACAGCTGTCTGCGTTCTGTTGGATGTAGTTTAACGACGCACAGCTGTCTGCGTTCTGTTGGATGTAGTTTAACAACGCACAGCTGTCTGCGTTCTGTTGGTTGTAGTTTAACAACGCACAGCTGTCTGCGTTCTGTTGGATGTAGTTTAACAACGCACAGCTGTCTGCGTTCTGTTGGATGTAGTTTAACAACGCACAGCTGTCTGCGTTCTGTTGGATGTAGTTTAACAACGCACAGCTGTCTGCGTTCTGTTGGATGTAGTTTAACAACGCACAGCTGTCTGCGTTCTGTTGGATGTAGTTTAACAACGCACAGCTGTCTGCGTTCTGTTGGATGTAGTTTAACAACGCACAGCTGTCTGCGTTCTGTTGGATGTAGTTTAACAACGCACAGCTGTCTGCGTTCTGTTGGATGTAGTTTAACAACGCACAGCTGCTCTGCGTTCTGTTGGATGTAGTTTAACAACGCACAGCTGTCTGCGTTCTGTTGGATGTAGTTTAACAACGCACAGCTGTCTGCGTTCTGTTGGATGTAGTTTAACAACGCACAGCTGTCTGCGTTCTGTTGGATGTAGTTTAACAACGCACAGCTGTCTGCGTTCTGTTGGATATAGTTTAACAACGCACAGCTGTCTGCGTTCTGTTGGATGTAGTTTAACAACGCACAGCTGTCTGCGTTCTGTTGGATGTAGTTTAACAACGCACAGCTGTCTGCGTTCTGTTGGATGTAGTTTAACAACGCACAGCTGTCTGCGTTCTGTTGGATGTAGTTTAACAACGCACAGCTGTCTGCGTTCTGTTGGATGTAGTTTAACAACGCACAGCTGTCTGCGTTCTGTTGGATGTAGTTTAACAACGCACAGCTGTCTGCGTTCTGTTGGATGTAGTTTAACAACGCACAGCTGTCTGCGTTCTTTTGGATGTAGTTTAACAACGCACAGCTGTCTGCGTTCTGTTGGATGTAGTTTAACAACGCACAGCTGTCTGCGTTCTGTTGGATGTAGTTTAACAACGCACAGCTGTCTGCGTTCTTTTGGATGTAGTTTAACAACGCACAGCTGTCTGCGTTCTGTTGGATGTAGTTTAACAACGCACAGCTGTCTGCGTTCTGTTGGATGTAGTTTAACAACGCACAGCTGTCTGCGTTCTGTTGGATGTAGTTTAACAACGCACAGCTGTCTGCGTTCTGTTGGATGTAGTTTAACAACGCACAGCTGTCTGCGTTCTGTTGGATGTAGTTTAACAACGCACAGCTGTCTGCGTTCTGTTGGATGTAGTTTAACAATGCACAGCTGTCTGCGTTCTGTTGGATGTAGTTTAACAACGCACAGCTGTCTGCGTTCTGTTGGATGTAGTTTAACAACGCACAGCTGTCTGCGTTCTGTTGGATGTAGTTTAACAACGCACAGCTGTCTGCGTTCTGTTGGATGTAGTTTAACAATGCACAGCTGTCTGCGTTCTGTTGGATGTAGTTTAACAACGCACAGCTGTCTGCGTTCTGTTGGATGTAGTTTAACAACGCACAGCTGTCTGCGTTCTGTTGGATGTAGTTTAACAACGCACAGCTATCTGCGTTCTGTTGGATGTAGTTTAACAACGCACAGCTGTCTGCGTTCTGTTGGATGTAGTTTAACAACGCACAGCTGTCTGCGTTCTGTTGGATGTAGTTTAACAACGCACAGCTGTCTGCGTTCTGTTGGATATAGTTTAACAACGCACAGCTGTCTGCGTTCTGTGAGATGTAGTTTAACAACACACAGCTGTCTGCGTTCTGTTGGATGTAGTTTAACAACACACAGCTGTCTGCGTTCTGTGAGATGTAGTTTAACAACACACAGCTGTCTGCGTTCTGTTGGATGTAGTTTAACAACACACAGCTGTCTGCGTTCTGTGAGATGTAGTTTAACAACGCACAGCTGTCTGCGTTCTGTTGGATGTAGTTTAACAACGCACAGCTGTCTGCGTTCTGTTGGATGTAGTTTAACAACGCACAGCTGTCTGCGTTCTGTTGGATGTAGTTTAACAACGCACAGCTGTCTGCGTTCTGTTGGATGTAGTTTAACAACGCACAGCTGTCTGCGTTCTGTTGGATGTAGTTTAACAACGCACAGCTGTCTGCGTTCTGTTGGATGTAGTTTAACAACGCACAGCTGTCTGCGTTCTGTGAGATGTAGTTTAACAACACACAGCTGTCTGCGTTCTGTTGGATGTAGTTTAACAACGCACAGCTGTCTGCGTTCTGTTGGATGTAGTTTAACAACACACAGCTGTCTGCGTTCTGTTGGATGTAGTTTAACAACACACAGCTGTCTGCGTTCTGTTGGATGTAGTTTAACAACGCACAGCTGTCTGCGTTCTGTTGGATGTAGTTTAACAACGCACAGCTGTCTGCGTTCTGTGAGATGTAGTTTAACAACGCACAGCTGTCTGCGTTCTGTGAGATGTAGTTTAACAACACACAGCTGTCTGCGTTCTGTTGGATGTAGTTTAACAACGCACAGCTGTCTGCGTTCTGTTGGATGTAGTTTAACAACGCACAGCTGTCTGCGTTCTGTTGGATGTAGTTTAACAACGCACAGCTGTCTGCGTTCTGTTGGATGTAGTTTAACAACGCACAGCTGTCTGCGTTCTGTTGGATGTAGTTTAACAACGCACAGCTGTCTGCGTTCTGTTGGTTGTAGTTTAACAACACACAGCTGTCTGCGTTCTGTTGGATGTAGTTTAACAACACACAGCTGTCTGCGTTCTGTTGGATGTAGTTTAACAACACACAGCTGTCTGCGTTCTGTTGGATGTAGTTTAACAACACACAGCTGTCTGCATTCTGTTGGATGTAGTTTAACAACACACAGCTGTCTGCGTTCTGTTGGATGTAGTTCAACAACACACAGCTGTCTGCGTTCTGTTGGATGTAGTTTAACAACACACAGCTGTCTGCGTTCTGTTGGATGTAGTTTAACAACACACAGCTGTCTGCGTTCTGTGAGATGTAGTTTAACAACGCACAGCTGTCTGCGTTCTGTTGGATGTAGTTTAACAACGCACAGCTGTCTGCGTTCTGTTGGATGTAGTTTAACAACGCACAGCTGTCTGCGTTCTGTTTGATGTAGTTTAACAACGCACAGCTGTCTGCGTTCTGTTGGATGTAGTTTAACAACGCACAGCTGTCTGCGTTCTGTTGGATGTAGTTTAACAACGCACAGCTGTCTGCGTTCTGTGAGATGTAGTTTAACAACACACAGCTGTCTGCGTTCTGTTGGATGTAGTTTAACAACACACAGCTGTCTGCGTTCTGTTGGATGTAGTTTAACAACGCACAGCTGTCTGCGTTCTGCTGGATGTAGTTTAACAACGCACAGCTGTCTGCGTTCTGTTGGATGTAGTTTAACAACGCACAGCTGTCTGCGTTCTGTTGGATGTAGTTTAACAACGCACAGCTGTCTGCGTTCTGTTGGATGTAGTTTAACAACGCACAGCTGTCTGCGTTCTGTTGGATGTAGTTTAACAACGCACAGCTGTCTGCGTTCTGTGAGATGTAGTTTAACAACACACAGCTGTCTGCGTTCTGTTGGATGTAGTTTAACAACGCACAGCTGTCTGCGTTCTGTTGGATGTAGTTTAACAACACACAGCTGTCTGCGTTCTGTTGGATGTAGTTTAACAACGCACAGCTGTCTGCGTTCTGTTGGATGTAGTTTAACAACGCACAGCTGTCTGCGTTCTGTTGGATGTAGTTTAACAACGCACAGCTGTCTGCGTTCTGTTGGATGTAGTTTAACAACGCACAGCTGTCTGCGTTCTGTTGGATGTAGTTTAACAACGCACAGCTGTCTGCGTTCTGTTGGATGTAGTTTAACAACGCACAGCTGTCTGCGTTCTGTTGGATGTAGTTTAACAACGCACAGCTGTCTGCGTTCTGTTGGATGTAGTTTAACAACGCACAGCTGTCTGCGTTCTGTGAGATGTAGTTTAACAACGCACAGCTGTCTGCGTTCTGTGAGATGTAGTTTAACAACGCACAGCTGTCTGCGTTCTGTTGGATGTAGTTTAACAACGCACAGCTGTCTGCGTTCTGTTGGATGTAGTTTAACAACGCACAGCTGTCTGCGTTCTGTTGGTTGTAGTTTAACAACACACAGCTGTCTGCGTTCTGTTGGATGTAGTTTAACAACACACAGCTGTCTGCGTTCTGTTGGATGTAGTTTAACAACACACAGCTGTCTGCGTTCTGTTGGATGTAGTTTAACAACACACAGCTGTCTGCATTCTGTTGGATGTAGTTTAACAACACACAGCTGTCTGCGTTCTGTTGGATGTAGTTCAACAACACACAGCTGTCTGCGTTCTGTTGGATGTAGTTTAACAACACACAGCTGTCTGCGTTCTGTTGGATGTAGTTTAACAACACACAGCTGTCTGCGTTCTGTGAGATGTAGTTTAACAACGCACAGCTGTCTGCGTTCTGTTGGATGTAGTTTAACAACGCACAGCTGTCTGCGTTCTGTTGGATGTAGTTTAACAACGCACAGCTGTCTGCGTTCTGTTTGATGTAGTTTAACAACGCACAGCTGTCTGCGTTCTGTTGGATGTAGTTTAACAACGCACAGCTGTCTGCGTTCTGTTGGATGTAGTTTAACAACGCACAGCTGTCTGCGTTCTGTGAGATGTAGTTTAACAACACACAGCTGTCTGCGTTCTGTTGGATGTAGTTTAACAACACACAGCTGTCTGCGTTCTGTTGGATGTAGTTTAACAACGCACAGCTGTCTGCGTTCTGCTGGATGTAGTTTAACAACGCACAGCTGTCTGCGTTCTGTTGGATGTAGTTTAACAACGCACAGCTGTCTGCGTTCTGTTGGATGTAGTTTAACAACGCACAGCTGTCTGCGTTCTGTTGGATGTAGTTTAACAACGCACAGCTGTCTGCGTTCTGTTGGATGTAGTTTAACAACGCACAGCTGTCTGCGTTCTGTTGGATGTAGTTTAACAATGCACAGCTGTCTGCGTTCTGTTGGATGTAGTTTAACAACGCACAGCTGTCTGCGTTCTGTTGGATGTAGTTTAACAACGCACAGCTGTCTGCGTTCTGTTGGATGTAGTTTAACAACGCACAGCTATCTGCGTTCTGTTGGATGTAGTTTAACAACGCACAGCTGTCTGCGTTCTGTTGGATGTAGTTTAACAACGCACAGCTGTCTGCGTTCTGTTGGATGTAGTTTAACAACGCACAGCTGTCTGCGTTCTGTTGGATATAGTTTAACAACGCACAGCTGTCTGCGTTCTGTGAGATGTAGTTTAACAACACACAGCTGTCTGCGTTCTGTTGGATGTAGTTTAACAACGCACAGCTGTCTGCGTTCTGTTGGATATAGTTTAACAACGCACAGCTGTCTGCGTTCTGTGAGATGTAGTTTAACAACACACAGCTGTCTGCGTTCTGTTGGATGTAGTTTAACAACACACAGCTGTCTGCGTTCTGTGAGATGTAGTTTAACAACGCACAGCTGTCTGCGTTCTGTTGGATGTAGTTTAACAACGCACAGCTGTCTGCGTTCTGTTGGATGTAGTTTAACAACGCACAGCTGTCTGCGTTCTGTTGGATGTAGTTTAACAACGCACAGCTGTCTGCGTTCTGTTGGATGTAGTTTAACAACGCACAGCTGTCTGCGTTCTGTTGGATGTAGTTTAACAACGCACAGCTGTCTGCGTTCTGTTGGATGTAGTTTAACAACGCACAGCTGTCTGCGTTCTGTGAGATGTAGTTTAACAACACACAGCTGTCTGCGTTCTGTTGGATGTAGTTTAACAACGCACAGCTGTCTGCGTTCTGTTGGATGTAGTTTAACAACACACAGCTGTCTGCGTTCTGTTGGATGTAGTTTAACAACACACAGCTGTCTGCGTTCTGTTGGATGTAGTTTAACAACGCACAGCTGTCTGCGTTCTGTTGGATGTAGTTTAACAACGCACAGCTGTCTGCGTTCTGTTGAGATGTAGTTTAACAACGCACAGCTGTCTGCGTTCTGTGAGATGTAGTTTAACAACACACAGCTGTCTGCGTTCTGTTGGATGTAGTTTAACAACGCACAGCTGTCTGCGTTCTGTTGGATGTAGTTTAACAACGCACAGCTGTCTGCGTTCTGTTGGATGTAGTTTAACAACGCACAGCTGTCTGCGTTCTGTTGGATGTAGTTTAACAACGCACAGCTGTCTGCGTTCTGTTGGATGTAGTTTAACAACACACAGCTGTCTGCGTTCTGTTGGATGTAGTTTAACAACACAAGCTGTCTGCGTTCTGTTGGATGTAGTTTAACAACGCACAGCTGTCTGCGTTCTGTTGGATGTAGTTTAACAATGCACAGCTGTCTGCGTTCTGTTGGATGTAGTGTAACAACACACAGCTGTCTGCGTTCTGTTGGATGTAGTTTAACAACGCACAGCTGTCTGCGTTCTGTTGGATGTAGTTTAACAACGCACAGCTGTCTGCGTTCTGTTGGATGTAGTTTAACAACGCACAGCTGTCTGCGTTCTGTTGGATGTAGTTTAACAACGCACAGCTGTCTGCGTTCTGTTGGATGTAGTTTAACAACGCACAGCTGTCTGCGTTCTGTTGGATGTAGTTTAACAACGCACAGCTGTCTGCGTTCTGTTGGATGTAGTTTAACAACGCACAGCTGTCTGCGTTCTGTTGGATGTAGTTTAACAACGCACAGCTGTCTGCGTTCTGTTGGATGTAGTTTAACAACGCACAGCTGTCTGCGTTCTGTTGGATGTAGTTTAACAACACACAGCTGTCTGCGTTCTGTTGGATGTAGTTTAACAACGCACAGCTGTCTGCGTTCTGTTGGATATAGTTTAACAACGCACAGCTGTCTGCGTTCTTTTGGATGTAGTTTAACAACGCACAGCTGTCTGCGTTCTGTTGGATGTAGTTTAACAACGCACAGCTGTCTGCGTTCTGTGAGATGTAGTTTAACAACACACAGCTGTCTGCGTTCTGTTGGATGTAGTTTAACAACGCACAGCTGTCTGCGTTCTGTTGGATGTAGTTTAACAACGCACAGCTGTCTGCGTTCTGTTGGATGTAGTTTAACAACGCACAGCTGTCTGCGTTCTGTTGGTTGTAGTTTAACAACACACAGCTGTCTGCGTTCTGTTGGATGTAGTTTAACAACACACAGCTGTCTGCGTTCTGTTGGATGTAGTTTAACAACACACAGCTGTCTGCGTTCTGTTGGATGTAGTTTAACAACACACAGCTGTCTGCATTCTGTTGGATGTAGTTTAACAACACACAGCTGTCTGCGTTCTGTTGGATGTAGTTCAACAACACACAGCTGTCTGCGTTCTGTTGGATGTAGTTTAACAACACACAGCTGTCTGCGTTCTGTTGGATGTAGTTTAACAACACACAGCTGTCTGCGTTCTGTGAGATGTAGTTTAACAACGCACAGCTGTCTGCGTTCTGTTGGATGTAGTTTAACAACGCACAGCTGTCTGCGTTCTGTTGGATGTAGTTTAACAACGCACAGCTGTCTGCGTTCTGTTGGATGTAGTTTAACAACGCACAGCTGTCTGCGTTCTGTTGGATGTAGTTTAACAACGCACAGCTGTCTGCGTTCTGTTGGATGTAGTTTAACAACACACAGCTGTCTGCGTTCTGTGAGATGTAGTTTAACAACACACAGCTGTCTGCGTTCTGTTGGATGTAGTTTAACAACGCACAGCTGTCTGCGTTCTGTTGGATGTAGTTTAACAACGCACAGCTGTCTGCGTTCTGTTGGATGTAGTTTAACAATGCACAGCTGTCTGCGTTCTGTGGATGTAGTTTAACAACACACAGCTGTCTGCGTTCTGTTGGATGTAGTTTAACAACGCACAGCTGTCTGCGTTCTGTTGGATGTAGTTTAACAACGCACAGCTGTCTGCGTTCTGTTGGATGTAGTTTAACAACGCACAGCTGTCTGCGTTCTGTTGGATGTAGTTTAACAACGCACAGCTGTCTGCGTTCTGTTGGATGTAGTTTAACAACGCACATCTGTCTGCGTTCTGTTGGATGTAGTTTAACAACGCACAGCTGTCTGCGTTCTGTTGGATGTAGTTTAACAACGCACAGCTGTCTGCGTTCTGTTGGATATAGTTTAACAACGCACAGCTGTCTGCGTTCTGTGAGATGTAGTTTAACAACACACAGCTGTCTGCGTTCTGTTGGATGTAGTTTAACAACACACAGCTGTCTGCGTTCTGTGAGATGTAGTTTAACAACACACAGCTGTCTGCGTTCTGTTGGATGTAGTTTAACAACACACAGCTGTCTGCGTTCTGTGAGATGTAGTTTAACAACGCACAGCTGTCTGCGTTCTGTTGGATGTAGTTTAACAACGCACAGCTGTCTGCGTTCTGTTGGATGTAGTTTAACAACGCACAGCTGTCTGCGTTCTGTTGGATGTAGTTTAACAACGCACAGCTGTCTGCGTTCTGTTGGATGTAGTTTAACAACGCACAGCTGTCTGCGTTCTGTTGGATGTAGTTTAACAACGCACAGCTGTCTGCGTTCTGTTGGATGTAGTTTAACAACGCACAGCTGTCTGCGTTCTGTGAGATGTAGTTTAACAACACACAGCTGTCTGCGTTCTGTTGGATGTAGTTTAACAACGCACAGCTGTCTGCGTTCTGTTGGATGTAGTTTAACAACACACAGCTGTCTGCGTTCTGTTGGATGTAGTTTAACAACACACAGCTGTCTGCGTTCTGTTGGATGTAGTTTAACAACGCACAGCTGTCTGCGTTCTGTTGGATGTAGTTTAACAACGCACAGCTGTCTGCGTTCTGTGAGATGTAGTTTAACAACGCACAGCTGTCTGCGTTCTGTGAGATGTAGTTTAACAACACACAGCTGTCTGCGTTCTGTTGGATGTAGTTTAACAACGCACAGCTGTCTGCGTTCTGTTGGATGTAGTTTAACAACGCACAGCTGTCTGCGTTCTGTTGGATGTAGTTTAACAACGCACAGCTGTCTGCGTTCTGTTGGATGTAGTTTAACAACGCACAGCTGTCTGCGTTCTGTTGGATGTAGTTTAACAACACACAGCTGTCTGCGTTCTGTGAGATGTAGTTTAACAACGCACAGCTGTCTGCGTTCTGTTGGATGTAGTTTAACAACGCACAGCTGTCTGCGTTCTGTTGGATGTAGTTTAACAACGCACAGCTGTCTGCGTTCTGTTGGATGTAGTTTAACAACGCACAGCTGTCTGCGTTCTGTTGGATGTAGTTTAACAACGCACAGCTGTCTGCGTTCTGTTGGATGTAGTTTAACAACGCACAGCTGTCTGCGTTCTGTTGGATGTAGTTTAACAACGCACAGCTGTCTGCGTTCTGTTGGATGTAGTTTAACAACGCACAGCTGTCTGCGTTCTGTTGGATGTAGTTTAACAACGCACATCTGTCTGCGTTCTGTTGGATGTAGTTTAACAACGCACAGCTGTCTGCGTTCTGTTGGATGTAGTTTAACAACGCACAGCTGTCTGCGTTCTGTTGGATGTAGTTTAACAACGCACAGCTGTCTGCGTTCTGTTGGATGTAGTTTAACAACGCACAGCTGTCTGCGTTCTGTTGGATGTAGTTTAACAACACACAGCTGTCTGCGTTCTGTTGGATGTAGTTTAACAACGCACAGCTGTCTGCGTTCTGTTGGATATAGTTTAACAACGCACAGCTGTCTGCGTTCTTTTTGGATGTAGTTTAACAACGCACAGCTGTCTGCGTTCTGTTGGATGTAGTTTAACAACGCACAGCTGTCTGCGTTCTGTTGGATGTAGTTTAACAACGCACAGCTGTCTGCGTTCTGTTGGATGTAGTTTAACAACACACAGCTGTCTGCGTTCTGTTGGATGTAGTTTAACAACGCACAGCTGTCTGCGTTCTGTTGGATGTAGTTTAACAACGCACAGCTGTCTGCGTTCTGTTGGTTGTAGTTTAACAACGCACAGCTGTCTGCGTTCTGTTGGATGTAGTTTAACAACGCACAGCTGTCTGCGTTATGTTGGATGTAGTTTAACAACGCACATCTGTCATGCGTTCTGTTGGATGTAGTTTAACAACGCACAGCTGTCTGCGTTCTGTGAGATGTAGTTTAACAACACACAGCTGTCTGCGTTCTGTTGGATGTAGTTTAACAACCCACAGCTGTCTGCGTTCTGTTGGATGTAGTTTAACAACACACAGCTGTCTGGGATGGTGGACAATGTAGTCACTCCTTTTGAATATGAAAAAATGGTTTTAAAGTAAAGTACACCTTTAACTATTTCTACACAGCATTAAAACATCAAGTAAAGGGGAGATGTTGAGGTTCTGATTCAAACCTTAACAGATGGCCTGTACTGATTTCACCTGCATCACGAAACCTTTAATGAAACAGAGCATATTTGTAAATGAATGAATACTAAAGAGATTATCGGACAGCGTTATCCTGACCATTGGTCTTGAGCTTTGACTGAAGTGGGGCAGAAATGATTAAATCAATCAATGGTCAGCTCTCTAATCAATATATAATTACGCTGCACACTCCATCTCATTATGACAGGGTGCTTAAGACCATATTTATAGGTTCCTTTACTGACAGTTGAAGCTCACAAGCAACCTAAAAGATGCAAGTTATCAAGGCCAACATTTCATGTACACTGAACAAAAATATAAACGCAACATGCAACTATTTCAAGTATTTTACTGAGTTACAGTTCATATAAGAAAATCAGTCAATTGAAATAAATAAATTAGGCCCTAATCTATGGATTTCACATGACTGGGAATACAGATATGCATATGTTGGTCACAGATACCTTATAAAACAGCTATGGGCGTGGATCAGAAAACCAGTCAGTATCTGGTGTGACCACCATTTGCCTAATACAGCACGACACATCTCCTTCGCATAGAGTTGATCAGGCTGTTGATTGTGGCCTGTGGAATGTTGTCCCACTCCTCTTCAATGGTTGTGCAAAGTTGCTGGATATTGGTGGGAACTGGAACACGCTGTCATACATGTCGATCCAGAGCATCCCAAACATGCTCAATGGGGGACGTCTGGTGAGTATGCAGGCCATGGAAGAACTGGGATATTTTCAGCTTCCAGGAATTGTGTACAGAATGGGGCCGTGCATTATCATGCTGAAACATGAGGTGATGGCGGCAGATGAATGGCACGACAATGGGCCTCAGGATCTCATCACGGTATCTCTGTGCATTCAAATCGGTTACGACGCCGAACTGCAGTCAGGTCAAGACCCTGGTGAGGACGACAAGCACGCAGATGAGCTTCCCTGAGACGGTTTCTGACAGTTTGTGCAGAAATTGTTGGGTTCAGCAAACCCACAGTTTCATCAACTGTCCGGGTGGCTGGTCTCAGACGATCGATCCCGCAGGTGAAGAAGCCGGATGTGGAGGTCCTGGGCTGGCGTGGTTACACTTGGTCTGCAGTTGTGAGGCCGGTTGGACGTACTAACAAATTCTATTAAACGACGTTGGAGGCGGCTTATGGTAAAGAAATTAACATTCAATTCTCTGGCAACAGCTCTGGTGGACATTCCTGCAATCAGCATGCCAATTGCACGCTCCCTCAAAACTTGAGACATCTGTGGCATTGTGTAGTGTGACAAAACTGCACATTTTAGAGTGGCCTTTTATTGTCCCCAGCACAAGTTGCACCTGTGTAATGATCATGCTGTTTAATCAGCTTCTTGATATGCCACACCTGTCAGGTGGATGGATTATCTGGCAAAGGAGAAATGCTCACTAACAGGGATGTAAACAAATTAGTGCACAAAATTTGAGAGAAATAAGCTTTTTGTGCCCATGGAAGATTTCTGGGATCTTTTATTTCAGCTCATTAAACATGGGACCAACACTTTACATGTGGCATTTATATTTTTGTTCAGTAATAATTGGGTCACTGGATAGCATATACCCACTGGGCAAAAACTGGTTGAATCAATGTTGTTTCCATGTCATTTCAACAAAGAAATTCAATGTGATGACGTTGAATCAACGTGGAAAACTGATTGGATTTGAAAAAAGTAATCCACTTAAGATAATTTCTTATTTTTTTCACCCAACTTTTAACCTAAATCAACTTTTAACCTAAATCAACTTTTAACCAAAATCAACTTTTAACCTAAATCCACTTTAACCTAAATCCAATGACATGGTGAAATGTTTTTGTATTTCACGTTGAATTCAGGTTAGTTGACAACTCAACCAAATGTAAATCAAAACTAGACGTTGAACTGACCAGTGGGTAACTTTTGCAAATGTTTGTAGTGGACAAAATGAATAAATAAATAAATATTATTTTTTATTTTTTATTAATTCTGCCATAGCCTAATGTGACACAATCCCTTTTGGTTTTCTGACCAAATGTTTCATTTGCCTATGCGTAGAGTGGATATTTATTGTAACTGGGTAGGCTATAGCTTTTTGCAATGGTATGGTAAAAGGGAACAAAACAAATCAATCAATCAATGAATAAAGTTATTTTCTCAAGTGTAAGGTGAGACAAAACGTCTAAATTTAATCTTTGCCTGTGTGTAAAGTAGAGAGTAGAGAGAGAGAGAGAGAGAGAGAGAGAGAGTAGAGAGAGAGAGAGAGAGAGAGAGGGGATTTTTAGCTGACCACAGCACAGCTGATCTCAACCTCACAGCTGGAGCCTATTGGTCATTGAATGGGTAGAGGGATGAAGGGTCGGGTCCATTGTCAAAAGGCACAGCCACTCCAGGTCCATGGTGGCCGGTTGGATCAACAGCTGAATTCATTCAGGAAGCCAGCTGACCGGCTGCCATCAATATCTCCTCATAATTACCAAGTTCAATGGTCAAACAGAGCAGCTGTTTCATATAGGGACCTGATCACCAGTTTTGTATCAATGCATTGGTCCTTGGTAACTGCTAGCTAAACCTATAAACCACATCTAAGAAATATCTGGTGTTGCCAGCAATTGTTTGGATAGAATATGGTGCAGCATTGGGGAACATCCCGGGCCGTCCCTACGCGCGTACACACTTGCCAAGTCTATTTCTATGGGCACAAGCACTGTTCATGGCACACACTGTTCCCACCCCTCTTGTTGGCGGAGAGAATTTTGAAGGTTTAAAGCTTATTTCCTGCAATTCTACACATTTCATCATAGGATGCAAATAAAATGTTGCAGTTTTAAAGATAATTTTCTTGCAATTCTATACATTTTAGGAGACGCGCTTATCCAGAGCGGCTTACACTTAGTGAGTGCCTAATTTTTTATTTTTTTCATACTGGCCCCCCGTGGGAATCGAACCCACAACCCTGGCGTTGCAAGCGCCATGCTCTACCAACTGAGCTACACAGGGCCTTGTCTATTGTGTATTCATGTGATATTTTAGTGACAAAAAAATTACAACAATATCTATGGGCTAAAAACGTTGGGCTAGTTGATTTGGACATTTCTGACAAGTTATAAATAGCTCTCTGAGGTCTGCAATGACTGACATGACAAGAGGAACTGATGAAGCAATACCCAATATAGAAATTGCACCTTGTGCATTCTACTATTACAACTTTTAAGTTTAAAGCGGGACTGAGTTCCTAAAAAAAAAAAATTATATATATATATTATTATTAATTAAATTTAAAAAATGGGGGGGGGGGGGCCTCCACGCCCCCCTGCCGACCTCCGTGCCCCCGGCCGACCCCTCCCCCAAAGTTTGGGAACCACTGGACTGTGGTGGAAACCCACGACGTGCGCCCATCGATTAAAGCTTGGCTCGAGTAGCACATGCGCCGTCAGGGGGAGGGGGTCCCAGCCGGAGTCCCTCTCAGATGTTGTTGCAGCCCAGGTGTCATTGGTCATTTGGGGAGGCTCGCAGCACGATAGGAAACGGCGGTCCTCCTTTATAGAATGACAGAACAATCGGAATAAATGGCGATTTTCAAAAGGAATCTACACCAGCATTGTTTGCTGTTTTTTGTTTTGTTTATTCCACTATCAGGTTAAGTAATTGTTTTAATTTTTCTGTATATTTTATGTGTCAGTAGTTATTTGCAACTGCAAGAGCGTTTGAGGTCCGTGTTTGTGTGACCAGATATCAACCGTACCAGACCAGATGACCACAGAATGTGGCCACGACCTTTGGGCGGATATTATACCCGGCAAAAAAAGGATGCACGAGAATAAGAATATATTTTATAACATAAAAGGGGAAAAAAGCTACTATTCTGTGTAAAATGCATTACTTTTAGAGGAATAGAGTGACTGACTTGAGTGGCTGTGATTGTTTTGGGCAGTGTCCAGTTGTTAATTCCTGCATGGACCAGGACCATGCATTAAAATATTCAAATTAACTGATTTTTTCCAAATTCAAACGGACAATTTAGTGTCTCCTTGGTCTCATTAACACTGTATTGTTTACCAAGTAACCTGGGTAATAACTAGGCTATGCACCATATCTGAGTTATTTCTTTTTCTTTCTGTTTTTGATGTATTTATCAAGACCAAACAGACAGGAAATAAGGAAACGATTACATGAATAGGTAGAGAAAGTTACACTAAAATATATACACTGCTATAATACACTACTATGATAACCATGCAAGTATTGTGCAATACATAAGGACCCAATAGAGTCCCTTACTGACTCCACAGACCTGACAGGACAGGCCTGACATATCAACGTCTTCCTCTCCTCCTCCTTTCATCTCATTAACGGTCCCCTCTCCTTTCCATTTCCAGGTGTTTTTTGTTTCAGTGAGCTCTCCTTCATCACAGAACCCAGTGGTGTTGTAGTGATACCCAGGGATCCAGCGGTCCTGGACTGTGTGGCTCACGGACAGCCTCCCATCATCATCAGATGGCTGAGGAATGGAGTCAGGCTAGCGGAGAGCGAGCGGCTCCAGTTCCTGCCCAACGGCTCGCTGTACATACCTGAGGTCAGGAGAGACGGAGAGGAGTCGGACGAAGGGTTCTATCAGTGCCTCTCCCAGAATAGATATGGAGCCATGTTAAGCCAAAGATCCCGACTGACTATCACAAGTAAGTATGGAGCATGAGGTAACAGAATGTGTCACTGGAAAGCATACAGTGAAATGTATATACAGCTTAAAGGTATATCAAACACTACAGAACAATAACAACAACAACATTTGTAATGACACACACACACACACACACACACACACACACACACACACACACGCGCGTTATTGAGAAAAGTCCTCTAAAGCTTTCCTCAGTAAAGGTTCCATGTCATTAGACCAAGCCCAGTGTAGCTCAGTTGGTAGAGCATGGCGCTTGCAACGCCAGGGTTGTGGGTTCGATTCCCACGGGGGGCCAGTATGAGAAAAAAAAATGTATGAAAATGTATGTAGTCACTCTGGATAAGAGTGTCTGCTAAATGACTAAGATGTAAAAATTATAAGGTGTACAGGCTTATCCTTATTGGTGGTAAAAGCTTATTGTGGAGTTATAGACTTGTTTAAGGGTCAGTGAAGTACTGATGGACAGTCTGAAAGCTACTAAAATACTCAGGATAATAGGTTATATGTGTAATATGGAAACACACACAGGCCTACACACAATTTCCTGGAAAATGTGTTCAGTCAGTCTGCCGTGTTCTTGTGTTGGTGCATTGTCAGGGTAGACCAGTGCTCTCTCTGTGGTGTGGTCTGTTACACAGAGGAATCTCTCAAAGGCCTTTCACCTTTTAGCCCTTTGTCTGGCCTGCCCTGTCTGGCCCTGTCTGGCCCTGACTGGCCCTGACTGGCCCTGACTGGCCCTGACTGGCCCTGTCTGGCCCTGACTGGCCCTGACTGGCCCTGACTGGCCCTGACTGGCCCTGACTGGCCCTGACTGGCCCTGACTGGCCCTGACTGGCCCTGTCTGGCCCTGTCTGGCCCTGACTGGCCCTGACTGGCCCTGACTGGCCCTGACTGGCCCTGACTGGCCCTGACTGGCCCTGTCTGGCCCTGACTGGCCCTGTCTGGCCCTGACTGGCCCTGACTGGCCCTGACTGGCCCTGACTGGCCCTGTCTGGCCCTGACTGGCCCTGACTGGCCCTGACTGGCCCTGACTGGCCCTGACTGGCCCTGACTGGCCCTGACTGGCCCTGACTGGCCCTGACTGGCCCTGACTGGCCCTGACTGGCCCTGACTGGCCGTGACGGTTCCTGACTGGCCCTAAAGAAAAGGCATTAGTTTGTCCACATATCAGTGGACAGGACAGCTGGCCTATTGAGCATCACCAGGCCAGTTCTTACAAACACAACCACAGGGGTTGGCTTGACTTTAGTCTGGTTTATCTTCCTGTAGGACATCATTTAGGGATGGGGGGTATTATAAGTATCACATATTCCTTGTTTATCAAAAGCAACACCAATATCAATGTTGCTTTAGTTTATTTGATGTCTTGAAAATAGTTGTTAGATCTGACAATGATGAGTATGGCTCCTGAAGGGTTAAAGGTCTTGGTCAGCTGTATGGGGGAGGGCGTCTCTCTCTTTCTCTCTGCTGCTCCCCATCGGTCCAGAGAGATCAAGGAAGTGCATGGGAAAGGCTTTGTGTGATGTCACCGCCTGGCCCGCCTGCTCTGAGCTCCGTGCTGTGGCCGGAGGTTGCCCTGTCCTGCTGTCCTCTGTCCTGTCACTAGTCCGTCATTGGTCCTTTCAGCGGCTCTCCGGTCGCTGGCCTCTCCCACACTCACTATCTGTGTCAAGGGCAACTCTATTGTTCTACGTATCTATAGGCTAGGCCCGATCTGTCAAGTGGGTGACTAGGTTGTGTTATTCCTCTCAAACATTTGAAAAAAGCTCAGGAAAGGAAAGGAAAGCCACAAGAGTTCTGTGGAGAAAAAATAATAATATATATATATAAAAATAAAAAAAATAAAAAAATAAACATATTGTAAAGTGGTTATCCCACTGGCTATAAGGTGAATGCACCAATTTGTAAGTCGCTCTGGATAAGAGCGTCTGCTAAATGACGTAAATGTGAATGTGATGTTTATTGCGTCCGGTTTCAGTTTAACAACAGTCAGTGTTATGGCACCTGCAGTAGCAACATGCTCTATGACATCACACGACATCCTCAGCTTTACAGTCATACTAGAGCAACATTGTTTCATATTCGAAATATAAACAACTAACAAAAAACGTGAAGCATTAGTATATGCAAGTTTTTTGGTAGACAATAGCTGACCAGACTGATAACAGTCTTTGATCCGACCGGGTCTCCCCCCAATTTGGGCTGAAATTGAATGGACAGGGGGGCTGGGGTGAACCCTGACCTCTCTAAGGGAACCTTTGTGCAGTCTGACCTGTCCGTTAATCTGCTGTTTACGACAGAGCTAGGTTGGGCTGGGCGGAGTAGTCTGCTGCTCAGGCCACGCCCCCAACGTGGTTGACCCCAACCACCGGCAGAAACCCCCACCAGAGAGGATGGCTTCGGCGCCTTATCTATGGGTGGAGATTAGCTAGATGGACATTAGATCATGTTAACAAGGCCCAGTGTGGTGGGGACCTAGGCCTACATGCCATCATGGTGCGATTGTTTTCAAGATGTTTCTGCTGTTAAACTTGATTTTTTAAATAAGAGATTTAGTTGATTATCATATGCAATGAGGAAGGCAGCTCTCTTGGCAACATATGCTGGCGTTTCCTTTCTATCCAATCCAGGGCAAGGATGACCTTCTCCACGTTAGGGTTAGCTGTTATTTGTGTACAATATTGGTGTCCTTGTTAGGCTTCAAATTAAAAAGGAAATATCTTTAATTCAAATCTGCTTTAGAGCAACATTTTAATGTTGACTTTAATAGGAGAAACTAGTCATTGATTTTCTTTAACATGGTATTGACCTGGTCCTGTGACTGGGGTCTTTAACATGGTATTGACCTGGTCCTGTGACTGGGGTCTTTAACATGGTATTGACCTGGTCCTGTGACTGGGGGTCTTTAACATGGTATTGACCTGGTCCTGTGACTGGGGGTCTTTAACATGGTATTGACCTGGTCCTGTGACTGGGGGTCTTTAACATGGTATTGACCTGGTCCTGTGACTGGGGTTTTTAACATGGTATTGACCTGGTCCTGTGACTGGGGTCTTTAACATGGTATTGACCTGGTCCTGTGACTGGGGTCTTTAACATGGTATTGACCTGGTCCTGTGACTGGGGTTTTTAACATGGTATTGTGTATGTATTATGTACTCAACGGTCAGGCAGACAGATCCTTCTAGTATTCATTATTGAAGATCTCTGTGATGAATCATTACTGAAGATGTCTGTGATGAATCATTATTGAAGATGTCTGTGATGAATCATTATTGAAGATCTCTGTGATAAATCATAATCATACTTTTACTATTTGTATTTATCCTCCTCCTCCTCCTCTTCCTCCTCCCCCTCTTCCTCCTGTCTTCCTCCTCTTCCTCCTGTCTTCCTCCTCCTCCTCCTGTCTTCCTCCTCCTCCTCCTCCTCCTCCTGTCTTCCTCCTCCTCCTCCTCCTCCTCCTCCTCCTCCTCCTGTCTTCCTCCTCCTCCTCCTCTTCCTCCTCCTCCTCCTCCTGTCTTCCTCCTCCTCCTCCTCCTGGCTTCCTCCTCCTCCTCTTCCTCCTCCTCCTCCTCCTGTCTTCCTCCTCCTCCTCCTCCTCTTCCTCCTCCTCCTCCTCCTCCTCTTCTTCCTCCTCCTCCTCCTCCTCCTCCTCCTCTTCCTCTGCCTCCTCCTCCTCCTCCTCCTCCTCCTCCTCCTCCTTCATCTATCTGCAGTCTTAAAGCCTTATCTCCTGATTAGTGTTGATTTATGACCATGCATCATTCAATGCCATTCTCCCATTGATCTATTGATTGGTATATTGATTGGTCTATTGATCCGAACAGCTGGCCAGCTGCACAGCTGATTGGCTCAAAGACAAAATCATGGTGGCTGGGATGTGCCAAACTCCCTCATGGGTTCAGATCACATTTCTCACCATCAGGGTTTGACACACTTGACCTCCTCTCTTCAAACTATAGATTGAAAGCTGAATATTCAAATTCCAAGCAAGTTGTTGAAATCAATGAAGTCGTTTTGTGAAACACTTGATAACAAGTTCATAAAATAAACCTTTTCATGGTTAGGCCTACAGGCCTTCCAGTCAGTCATTTGTTCTTAACTGCCTCACCTGGTTAAATAAATAAATTTGAATATGTTGCACCAAGAACTCATAAACATTTTAGTCATTTAGCAGACGCTCTTATCCAGAGCGACTTACAGGCGCAATTAGGGTTAAGTGCCTTGCTCAAGGGCACATCGACAGATTTTTCACCTAGTCGGCTCGGGGATTAGAACCAGCGACCTTTCAGTTACTGGCACAACACTCTTAACCACTAAGCTACCTGCTCTCTTAACCACTAAGCTAACTACCTGGTTATTCTACACATCTATGACTGCATATCATCCGATTGGAGTTTTCCTTATTCTATCATGTTCTAAGGGCAGCTCTGCCTTGTGGGCAGAAATACATTGGGCCTTATGGAGAGTCAATACTAAACGCAGTAACCACTGCTTCCTTTGGCCAGTCTGTGTGTTGTGTCCCACAGCTAATTGGTCTTTCTGTTCCAGATATCTCACCGTTCGTGGTGCATCCCATCCCTTTGGAGGTGACTGAGGGTTCCGTGGCCAGGTTCAGCTGTCAGGTGACCTCTGACCCTCCTGCCAGCGTCACCTGGGAGCTAGACCAAAGCACACTTCCGCTGGAGACAGACAGGTACAGTGTAGGAATATCGGGGCAAAATGTGTTTAATTGTAAAAGGTTCTACGAGCGATGTTTAGGGTCTGCAGCTGGACGGGGCTTTCCTACACGAGCTGTGGTCGAGAAGCATTTGTCATTCCACTCATAGATGTCTCTTTTTTCGTTTTTTCAAATCATACTAGTATAGTATTGATATGTTACATGTTATGCTGTGGTACAATTCAATATACAAGACCACCTCTGTCTCTTGATTTTATCTGAATCTCATTGCTTTTTGGGGTTGTGTTTATACTGTTCTGTCACGTACTAACCATCACTATCCATTATACTGTTCTGTCAAGTCCTGGTACTAACCATCACTATCCATTATACTGTTCTGTCAGGTCCTGGTACTAACCATCACTATCCATTATACTGTTCTGTCAGGTCCTGGTACTAACCATCACTATGCATTATACTGTTCTATCATGTACTAACCATCACTATCCATTATACTGTTATGTCAAGTCCTGGTACTAACCAAATCAAATCAAATCAAATGTTATTGGTCACATGCGCCGAATACAACAGGTGCAGACATTACAGTGAAATGCTTACTTACAGCCCTTAACCAACAGTGCATTTATTTTAAACAAAAAAAGTAAGAATAAAACAACAACAAAAAAGTGTTGAGAAAAAAGAGCAGAAGTAAAATAAAGTGACAGTAGGGAGGCTATATATACAGGGGGTACCGTTGCAGAGTCAATGTGCGGGGGGCACCGGCTAGTTGAGGTAGTTGAGGTAATATGTACATGTGGGTAGAGTTAAAGTGACTATGCATAAATACTTAACAGAGTAGCAGCAGCGTAAAAAGGATGGGGTGGGGGGGGCAGTGCAAATAGTCCGGGTAGCCATGATTAGCTGTTCAGGAGTCTTATGGCTTGGGGTAGAAGCTGTTGAGAAGTCTTTTGGACCTAGACTTGGCACTCCGGTACCGCTTGCCGTGCGGTAGCAGAGAGAACAGTCTATGACTAGGGTGGCTGGAGTCTTTGACAATTTTGAGGGCCTTCCTCTGACACCGCCTGGTATAGAGGTCCTGGATGGCAGGAAGCTTTGCCCCAGTGATGTACTGGGCCGTACGCACTACCCTCTGTAGTGCCTTGCGGTCGGAGGCCAAGCAGTTGCCATACCAGGCGGTGATGCAACCAGTCAGGATGCTCTCGATGGTGCAGCTGTAGAATTTTTTGAGGATCTGAGGACCCATGCCAAATCTTTTTAGTCTCCTGAGGGGGAATAGGCTTTGTCGTGCCCTCTTCACGACTGTCTTGGTGTGTTTGGACCATGATAGTTCGTTGGTGATGTGGACACCAAGGAACTTGAAGCTCTCAACCTGTTCCACTACAGCCCCGTCGATGAGAATTATACTGTTCTATCATGTACTAACCATCACTATGCATTATACTGTTCTATCATGTACTAACCATCACTATCCATTATACTGTTCTGTCAAGTCCTGGTACTAACCATCACTATCCATTATACTGTTCTATCAAGTCCTGGTACTAACCATCACTATCCATTATACTGTTCTATCATGTACTAACCATCACTATGCATTATACTGTTCTGTCAAGTCCTGGTACTAACCATCACTATCCATTATACTGTTCTATCAGGTCCTGGTACTAACCATCACTGTCCATACCATGTCTCTCTAGAATCACAGTCCTGCCCAACGGAGTTCTCCAGATTCAAAACGTCCAACTAGAGGATGCTGGGAAGTACCGCTGTGTGGCCACCAACATCGGCAACCGCGTCAAGAGCAGCGAGGCAACGCTCTCCGTTATCAAACCAGGTGTTTGAGAATAAACTGTCAACACCACATTTATTAAATCGCTGTATGAGAAGCCACAGCTTCCTTTAGCCAATCTGTGTATTTCTCCTATGGACAGCTGTATCATACCTCCACTTCCTTGTATATTTCCATACACATGTACAGAGCAACATTGTTATTGCTTTAATACTTATTAGACATGTGTCTTGGTCTTCCTATCTGTTTCAGGTGTTGGCCCTAAGCCCCGTCAGAGGCCCCGGATCATAGCGGGCCCCCAGAATGTGACGGTGTCCCTCCACCACACTGTGGTTCTGGAGTGTATTGCTACGGGCAACCCCAGACCCATCATATCCTGGAGCCGAGCCGACAGTAAACCCATTGACGTGCACAATGCCAGGGTGCTGGGCAGGTAAGAGGGGCGAACAGACACCATGGATGTTTTTAAATCACGCTTAAACTGAGCGATCAGCGATCTGACGTTACCCAATACTGCTGTTGACTTCGTTCATGGCTGACTATAATACCTACCTATATAAGGCCATAATGACCATCCTATTTAGCTTGGCCTTTTTTCTTAAATTATATTTTATGTTTTTAACCCCTTTTTCTCCCCAATTACATGATATCCAATTGCGATCCAATTACGATCTCATCGCTGCAACTCCCCAACGGGCTCGGGAGAGGCGAAGGTCGAGTCACGCGTCCTTTCGGAAAAACATGACCCGCAAAACCACGCTTCTTTACACCCGCACCGCTTAACCGGGAAGCCAGTTGCACCAGTGTGCCGGAGGAAACACCGTTCAGCTGACGACCGGGGTCAGCCTGCAGGCGCCCGGCCCTTAGCTTGGCCTTTAATCAGTGGCTGTATTAGTATTATTTTAGATATCTGTTGGGTTTTACGTTATTTCGTTTTTCTATGGTGCTGTTTTAACTGTAAAGTGTGTTTCACGTTAAAGTGTGTTTCACGGTAAAGTGTGTTTCACGGTAAAGTGTGTTTCACGGTAAAGTGTGTTTCACGGTAAAGTGTGTTTCAAATGTGTAAGTCAAGTTTGATGTGTTCCGTCAGTGGGAACCTGTTGATCAGTGATGTGAAGCCTCAGCACGGTGGAGTCTACCTCTGTAGAGCCACCACACCAGGAACACGCAACTACACCACCGCTGCTGCCAACCTCACCGTGCTAGGTGGGTACACTACTTGGGTACATTTCCAGCACACAGAATAAGCCTGCTCAGTCGATACTGACCTCATCTACCCGTTAAAGGGGAAACTAACCTCATCTACCTGTTAAAGGGGGAAACTAACCTCATCTACCTGTTAAAGGGGGGAAACTAACCTCATCTACCCGTTAAAGGGGGAAACTAACCTCATCTACCTGTTAAAGGGGGAAACTAACCTCATCTACCTGTTAAAGGGGGAAACTAACCTCATCTACCCGTTAAAGGGGGAAACTAACCTCATCTACCTGTTAAAGGGGGGAAACTAACCTCATCTACCCGTTAAAGGGGGAAACTAACCTCATCTACCCGTTAAAGGGGGAAACTAACCTCATCTACCTGTTAAAGGGGAAACTAACCTCATCTACCCGTTAAAGGGGGAAACTAACCTCATCTACCTGTTAAAGGGGGAAACTAACCTCATCTACCCGTTAAAGGGGAAACTAACCTCATCTACCTGTTAAAGGGGAAACTAACCTCATCTACCCGTTAAAGGGGGAAACTAACCTCATCTACCTGTTAAAGGGGGAAACTAACCTCATCTACCCGTTAAAGGGGGAATCTAACCTCATCTACCTGTTAAAGGGGGAAACTAACCTCATCTACCCGTTAAAGGGGAAACTAACCTCATCTACCCGTTAAAGGGGGAAACTAACCTCATCTACCCGTTAAAGGGGGAAACTAAAGGGGGAAACTAACCTCATCTACCTGTTAAAGGGGAAACTAATCTCATCTACCCGTTAAAGGGGGAAACTAACCTCATCTACCTGTTAAAGGGGAAACTAACCTCATCTACCTGTTAAAGGGGGAAACTAACCTCATCTACCCGTTAAAGGGGGAAACTAACCTCATCTACCTGTTAAAGGGGAAACTAACCTCATCTACCCGTTAAAGGGGGAAACTAACCTCATCTACCCGTTAAAGGGGGAAACTAACCTCATCTACCCGTTAAAGGGGGAAACTAACCTCATCTACCTGTTAAAGGGGAAACTAACCTCATCTACCCGTTAAAGGGGAAACTAACCTCATCTACCTGTTAAAGGGGAAACTAACCTCATCTACCCGTTAAAGGGGGAAACTAACCTCATCTACCTGTTAAAGGGGAAACTAACCTCATCTACCCGTTAAAGGGGGAAACTAACCTCATCTACCTGTTAAAGGGGAAACTAACCTCATCTACCCGTTAAAGGGGGAAACTAACCTCATCTACCTGTTAAAGGGGAAACTAACCTCATCTACCCGTTAAAGGGGAAACTAACCTCATCTACCCGTTAAAGGGGGAAACTAACCTCATCTACCCGTTAAAGGGGGAAACTAACCTCATCTACCCGTTAAAGGGGGAAACTAACCTCATCTACCTGTTAAAGGGGGAAACTAACCTCATCTACCTGTTAAAGGGGGAAACTAACCTCATCTACCCGTTAAAGGGGGAAACTAACCTCATCTACCCGTTAAAGGGGGAAACTAACCTCATCTACCTGTTAAAGGGGAAACTAACCTCATCTACCCGTTAAAGGGGGAAACTAACCTCATCTACCCGTTAAAGGGGAAACTAATCTCATCTACCCGTTAAAGGGGGAAACTAACCTCATCTACCTGTTAAAGGGGAAACTAACCTCATCTACCTGTTAAAGGGGGAAACTAACCTCATCTACCCGTTAAAGGGGGAAACTAACCTCATCTACCTGTTAAAGGGGAAACTAACCTCATCTACCCGTTAAAGGGGGAAACTAACCTCATCTACCTGTTAAAGGGGAAACTAACCTCATCTACCCCTTGAAGGGAGAAACTAAAGGGGGAAACTAACCTCATCTACCCGTTAAAGGGGAAACTAACCTCATCTACCTGTTAAAGGGGGAACTAACCTCATCTACCTGTTAAAGGGGGAACTTAAAGGGGGAATCTAACATCATCTACCTGTTAAAGGGGGAAACTAACCTCATCTACCCGTTAAAGGGGGAATCTAACCTCATCTACCTGTTAAAGGGGGAAACTAACCTCATCTACCCGTTAAAGGGGGAAACTAACCTCATCTACCCGTTAAAGGGGGAAACTAACCTCATCTACCTGTTAAAGGGGAAACTAACCTCATCTACCCGTTAAAGGGGAAACTAACCTCATCTACCTGTTAAAGGGGAAACTAACCTCATCTACCCGTTAAAGGGGGAAACTAACCTCATCTACCTGTTAAAGGGGGGAAACTAACCTCATCTACCTGTTAAAGGGGGGAAACTAACCTCATCTACCTGTTAAAGGGGAAACTAACCTCATCTACCTGTTAAAGGGGAAACTAACCTCATCTACCCGTTAAAGGGGGAAACTAACCTCATCTACCTGTTAAAGGGGAAACTAACCTCATCTACCCGTTAAAGGAGAAACTAACCTCATCTACCCGTTAAAGGGGGAAACTAACCTCATCTACCCGTTAAAGGGGGAAACTAACCTAATCTACCCGTTAAAGGGGGAAACTAACCTCATCTACCTGTTAAAGGGGAAACTAACCTCATCTACCCGTTAAAGGGGGAAACTAACCTCATCTACCCGTTAAAGGGGGAAACTAACCTCATCTACCCGTTAAAGGGGGAAACTAACCTCATCTACCTGTTAAAGGGGAAACTAACCTCATCTACCCGTTAAAGGGGGAAACTAAAGGGGGAAACTAACCTCATCTACCCGTTAAAGGGGAAACTAATCTCATCTACCCGTTAAAGGGGGAAACTAACCTCATCTACCTGTTAAAGGGGAAACTAACCTCATCTACCTGTTAAAGGGGGAAACTAACCTCATCTACCCGTTAAAGGGGGAAACTAACCTCATCTACCTGTTAAAGGGGAAACTAACCTCATCTACCCGTTAAAGGGGGAAACTAACCTCATCTACCTGTTAAAGGGGAAACTAACCTCATCTACCCCTTGAAGGGAGAAACTAAAGGGGGAAACTAACCTCATCTACCCGTTAAAGGGGGAAACTAACCTAATCTACCCGTTAAAGGGGGAAACTAACCTCATCTACCTGTTAAAGGGGAAACTAACCTCATCTACCCGTTAAAGGGGGAAACTAACCTCATCTACCCGTTAAAGGGGGAAACTAACCTCATCTACCCGTTAAAGGGGGAAACTAACCTCATCTACCTGTTAAAGGGGAAACTAACCTCATCTACCCGTTAAAGGGGGAAACTAAAGGGGGAAACTAACCTCATCTACCCGTTAAAGGGGGAAACTAACCTCATCTACCCGTTAAAGGGGGAAACTAACCTCATCTACCTGTTAAAGGGGAAACTAACCTCATCTACCCGTTAAAGGGGGAAACTAAAGGGGGAAACTAACCTCATCTACCCGTTAAAGGGGAAACTAATCTCATCTACCCGTTAAAGGGGGAAACTAACCTCATCTACCTGTTAAAGGGGAAACTAACCTCATCTACCTGTTAAAGGGGGAAACTAACCTCATCTACCCGTTAAAGGGGGAAACTAACCTCATCTACCTGTTAAAGGGGAAACTAACCTCATCTACCCGTTAAAGGGGGAAACTAACCTCATCTACCTGTTAAAGGGGAAACTAACCTCATCTACCCGTTAAAGGAGAAACTAACCTCATCTACCTGTTAAAGGGGGAACTAACCTCATCTACCTGTTAAAGGGGGAACTTAAAGGGGGAATCTAACATCATCTACCTGTTAAAGGGGGAAACTAACCTCATCTACCCGTTAAAGGGGGAATCTAACCTCATCTACCTGTTAAAGGGGGAAACTAACCTCATCTACCCGTTAAAGGGGGAAACTAACCTCATCTACCCGTTAAAGGGGGAAACTAACCTCATCTACCTGTTAAAGGGGAAACTAACCTCATCTACCCGTTAAAGGGGAAACTAACCTCATCTACCTGTTAAAGGGGAAACTAACCTCATCTACCCGTTAAAGGGGGAAACTAACCTCATCTACCTGTTAAAGGGGGGAAACTAACCTCATCTACCTGTTAAAGGGGGGAAACTAACCTCATCTACCTGTTAAAGGGGAAACTAACCTCATCTACCTGTTAAAGGGGAAACTAACCTCATCTACCCGTTAAAGGGGGAAACTAACCTCATCTACCCGTTAAAGGGGGAAACTAACCTCATCTACCCGTTAAAGGGGGAAACTAACCTCATCTACCTGTTAAAGGGGAAACTAACCTCATCTACCCGTTAAAGGGGAAACTAACCTCATCTACCCGTTAAAGGGGGAAACTAACCTCATCTACCCGTTAAAGGGGGAAACTAAAGGGGGAAACTAACCTCATCTACCTGTTAAAGGGGAAACTAATCTCATCTACCCGTTAAAGGGGGAAACTAACCTCATCTACCTGTTAAAGGGGAAACTAACCTCATCTACCTGTTAAAGGGGGAAACTAACCTCATCTACCCGTTAAAGGGGGAAACTAACCTCATCTACCTGTTAAAGGGGAAACTAACCTCATCTACCCGTTAAAGGGGGAAACTAACCTCATCTACCCGTTAAAGGGGGAAACTAACCTCATCTACCCGTTAAAGGGGGAAACTAACCTCATCTACCTGTTAAAGGGGAAACTAACCTCATCTACCCGTTAAAGGGGAAACTAACCTCATCTACCTGTTAAAGGGGGAAACTAACCTCATCTACCCGTTAAAGGGGGAAACTAACCTCATCTACCTGTTAAAGGGGAAACTAACCTCATCTACCCGTTAAAGGGGGAAACTAACCTCATCTACCTGTTAAAGGGGAAACTAACCTCATCTACCCGTTAAAGGGGGAAACTAACCTCATCTACCTGTTAAAGGGGAAACTAACCTCATCTACCCGTTAAAGGGGGAAACTAACCTCATCTACCCGTTAAAGGGGAAAACTAACCTCATCTACCCGTTAAAGGGGGAAACTAACCTCATCTACCCGTTAAAGGGGGAAACTAACCTCATCTACCTGTTAAAGGGGGAAACTAACCTCATCTACCCGTTAAAGGGGGAAACTAAAGGGGAAACTAACCTCATCTACCCGTTAAAGGGGGAAACTAATCTCATCTACCCGTTAAAGGGGGAAACTAACCTCATCTACCTGTTAAAGGGGAAACTAACCTCATCTACCTGTTAAAGGGGAAACTAACCTCATCTACCCGTTAAAGGGGGAAACTAACCTCATCTACCTGTTAAAGGGGAAACTAACCTCATCTACCCGTTAAAGGGGGAAACTAACCTCATCTACCTGTTAAAGGGGGAAACTAACCTCATCTACCCCTTGAAGGGAGAAACTAAAGGGGGAAACTAACCTCATCTACCCGTTAAAGGGGAAACTAACCTCATCTACCTGTTAAAGGGGGAACTAACCTCATCTACCTGTTAAAGGGGGAACTTAAAGGGGGAATCTAACATCATCTACCTGTTAAAGGGGGAAACTAACCTCATCTACCCGTTAAAGGGGGAATCTAACCTCATCTACCTGTTAAAGGGGGAAACTAACCTCATCTACCCGTTAAAGGGGGAAACTAACCTCATCTACCCGTTAAAGGGGGAAACTAACCTCATCTACCTGTTAAAGGGGAAACTAACCTCATCTACCCGTTAAAGGGGAAACTAACCTCATCTACCTGTTAAAGGGGAAACTAACCTCATCTACCCCTTGAAGGGAGAAACTAAAGGGGGAATCTAACATCATCTACCTGTTAAAGGGGGAAACTAACCTCATCTACCCGTTGAAGGGGGAAACTAACGTCATATACCTGTTAAAGGGGGAAACTAACATCATCTACCCGTTGAAGGGGGAAACTAACCTCATTTACCCGTTAAAGGGGGAAACTAAAGCGGGAAACTAACCTCATCTACCTGTTAAAGGGGGAAACTAACGTCATATACCTGTTAAAGGGGGAAACTAACCTCATCTACCTGTTAAAGGGGGAAACTAACCTCATCTACCCGTTAAAGGGAGAAACTAACCTCATCTACCTGTTAAAGGGGGGAACTGACCTCATCTACCCGTTAAACGGGGAAACTAACCTCATCTACCCGTTAAAGGGGGAAACTAACCTCATCTACCAGTTAAAGGGGGAAACTAGCCTCATCTACCTGTTAAAGGGGGAAACTGCAGGGTGAAAATAACCTCATCTACCTGTTAAAGCAGGAAACTAAAGGGGGAAACTAACCTCATCTACCCGTTAAAGGGGGAAACTAAAGGGGGAAACTAACCTCATCTACCCACTAAAGCGGGAAACTAAAGGGGGAAACTAACCTCATCTACCAGTTAAAGCAGGAAACTAAAGGGGGAAACTAACTTCATCTACCCGTTAAAGGGGGAAACTAATCTAATCTACCCATAAAGCGGGAAACTAAAGGGGGAAACTAACCTCATCTATCCATTAAAGCAGGAAACTAAAGGGGGAAACTAACCTCATCTACCCATTAAAGCGGGAAACTAACCTCATCTACCCGTTAAAGTGGGAAACTAACGTCATCTACCCGCTAAAGGGGGAAACTAACCTCATCTACCCGTTAAAGTGGGAAACTAACCTCATCTACCCGCTAAAGGGGGAAACTAACCTCATCTACCCGCTAAAGGGGGAAACTAACCTCATCTACCCGCTAAAGGGGGAAACTAACCTCATCTACCCGCTAAAGGGGGAAACTAACCTCATCTACCCGCTAAAGGGTGAAACTAACCTCATCTACCCGCTAAAGGGGCAAACTAACCTCATCTACCCGCTAAAGGGGGAAACTAACCTCATCTACCCGCTAAAGGGGGAAACTAACCTCATCTACCCACTAAAGGGGGAAACTAACCTCATCTACCCACTAAAGGGGGAAACTAACCTCATCTACCCACTAAAGGGGGAAACTAACCTCATCTACCTGTTAAAGGGGGAAACTAACCTCATCTACCCGCTAAAGGGGGAAACTAACCTCATCTACCTGTTAAAGGGGGAAACTAACCTCATCTACCCGTTGTTATGTCCCTCCAGAGCCTCCGTCCATGGTGGAGAGGCCAGAGAGCCAGACCCGTCCCAGGGCTGGCACTGCCCGTTTCATGTGCCAGGCTCAGGGCGTGCCCCCACCTCGCATCACCTGGCTGAAGAACGGAGAGGAGGTGCACCTGAACGGCAGGATCAAGATGTACAACAGGTAGAACCTTAACTTTATTACACCTTATTAAACATATTAGAAAATTCAGCACTTATCCCTAAACAAATCAAAATAGATTTACAGTGAGGGAAAAAAGTATTTGATCCCCTGCTGATTTTGTACGTTTGCCCACTGACAAAGAAATGATCAGTCTATAATTTTAATGGTAGGTTTATTTGAACAGTGAGAGACAGAATAACAACAAAAAAATCCAGAAAAACGCATGTCAAAAATGTTATAAATTGATTTTCATTTTAATGAGGGAAATAAGTATTTGACCCGCTTTCAATCAGAAAGATTTCTGGCTCCCAGGTGTCTTTTATACAGGTAACGAGCTGAGATTAGGAGCACACTCTTAAAGGGAGTGCTCCTAATCTCAGCTTGTTACCTGTATAAAAGACACCTGTCCACAGAAGCAATCAATCAAACAGATTCCAAACTCTCCACCATGGCCAAGACCAAAGAGCTCTCCAAGGAAGTCAGGGACAAGATTGTAGACCTACACAAGGCTTGAATGGGCTACAAAACCATCGCCAAGCAGCTTGGTGAGAAGGTGACAACAGTTGGTGCGATTATTCGCAAATGGAAGAAACACAAAAGAACTGTCAATCTCCCTCGGCCTGGGGCTCCATGCAAAATCTCACCTCGTGGAGTTGCAATGATCATGAGAACAGTGAGGAATCAGCCCAGAACTACACGGGAGGATCTTGTCAATGATCTCAAGGCAGCTGGGACCATAGTCACCAAGAAAACAATTGGTAACACACTACGCCATGAAGGACTGAAATCCTGCAGCGCCCGCAAGGTCCCCCTGCTCAAGAAAGCACATATACATGCCTATCTGAAGTTTGCCAATGAACATCTGAATGATTCAGAGGAGAACTGGGTGAAAGTGTTGTGGTCAGATGAGACCAAAATGGAGCTCTTTGTTATCAACTCAACTTGCCGTGTTTGGAGGAGGAGGAATGCTGCCTATGACCCCAAGAACACCATCACAACCGTCAAACATGGAGGTGGAAACATTATGCTTTGGGGGTGTTTTTCTGCTAAGGGGACAGGACAACTTCTCTGCATGAAAGGGACGATGGACGGGGCCACGTACCATCAAATCTTGGGTGAGAACCTCCTTCCCTCAGCCAGGGCATTGAAAATGGGTCGTGGATGGGTATTCCAGCATGACAATGACCCAAAACACACGGCCAAGGCAACAAAGGAGTGGCTTAAGAAGAAGCACATTAAGGTCCTGGAGTGGCCTAGCCAGTCTCCAGACCTTAATCCCATAGAAAATCTGTGGAGGGAGCTGAAGGTTCGAATTGCCAAACGTCAGCCTCGAAACCTTAATGACTTGGAGAAGATCTGCAAAGAGGAGTGGGACAAAATCCCTCCTGAGATGTGTGCAAACCTGGTGGCCAACTACAAGAAACGTCTGACCTCTGGGATTGCCAACAAGGGTTTTGCCACCAAGTACTAAGTCATGTTTTGCAGAGGGGTCAAATACTTATTTCCCTCATTAAAATGCAAATCAATTTATAACATTTTTGACATGCGTTTTTCTGGATTTTTTTGTTGTTATTCTGTCTCTCACTGTTCAAATAAACCTACCATTAAAATTATAGACTGATCATTTCTTTGTCAGTGGGCAAAAGTACAAAATCAGCAGGGGATCAAATACTTTTTTCCCTCACTGTAGCTATTTGATTTTCTTTTAAATTAGAAAACTTCACAGTTTCAGTATAACAAGAACAGATTGTAGTAATAGTGCCCTACAATAAATTTGAGCAAAGCCTAATCACATAATAAAAACTGTATACAGGCGAATTGGGAGAAAAAATTCCCCCCATTTCCTGATTGTACCCGTTGTTCACTAATTCTCTATTTCCCTCCACAGTAAACTGGTTATCACTCAGATCACCCAGGAGGATGATGCCATCTACCAGTGTGTGGCGGAGAACGAACAGGGCAGTGTTCTGTCCCTGGCGCGCCTCATCGTGGTGATGTCCGAGGACCGGCCCAGCGCGCCCAGGAACATCCGCGCTGAAACCGTCTCCTCCTCAGCCATCCTATTGGCCTGGGAGAGACCCATCTACAACGCTGACAAAGTCATCGCTTACTCTGTACACTACATGAAGGCTGAGGGTAAATTAATTGTTATAAGCATGTATGAGCTTTTATAATGTCTTATTACAGATGTAGGATCTTAATTTGAGTCAGTTTGCTACAGCAGGAAAATAATCCTGCAGCAAATTATTATGTGGATTCTAATTAATGGAAATTTTTGTAGGTGTTGATACATTTTTCGTTAGGGCAAATCAAGTGGAAATTACAAACTTTAGAAGCCTTTTTAAACCTAAAAAACATAGCAAAATTCTCAGCAACAAAATAGTGATCAAATTAAGATCCTACATCTGTATAATGCTGACAAAGTCATCACATACTCTGTACACTACATGAAGGCTGAAGGCAGGAGTAAAGACAGGGAGGAATTAGCATGTCATCTTACAGAATATACAGTACCAGTCAAAAGTTTGGACACACCTACTCATTCAAGGGTTTTCTTTATTTTGACTATTTTCTACATTGTAGAATAATAGTGAAGACATCAAAACGATGAAATAACACATATGGAATCATATAGTAACCAAAAAAGTGTTCAACAAATCAAAATATATTTTATATTTGAGATTCTTCAAAGTTTCCACCCTTTACCTTGATGACAGCTTTGCACACTCTTGGCATTCTCTCAACCAGCTTCACCTGGAATGCTTTTCCACTAGTCTTGAAGGAGTTCCCACGTATGCTGAGCACTTGTTGGCTGCTTTTCCTTCACTCTGCAGTCCAACTCATCCCAAACTATCTCAATTGGGTTGAGGTCGGGTGATTGTGGAGGCCAGGTCATCTGATGCAGCACTCCATCACTCTCCTTGGTCAAATAGCCCTTACACAGCCTGGAGGTGTGTTTTGGGTCATTGTCCTTTAGTAGTGGTTTCTTTGCAGCAATTCGACCATGAAGGCCTGATTCACACAGTCTCCTCTGAACAGATGTTGAGATGTGTCTGTTACTTGAACTCTGTGAAGCATTTATTTGGGCTGCAATTTCTGAGGCTGGTAACTCTAATGAACTTATCGTCTGTAGCAGAGGTAACTCTGGGTCATTCCTGTGGCTTGTCCTCATGAGAGCCAGTTTCTTCATAGCGCTTGATGATTTTTGCGACTGCACTTGAAGAAACTTTAAAAGTTATTGAAATGTTCCGTATTGACTGACCTTCGTGTCTTAAAATAATGATGGACTGTAATTTCTCTTTGCTTATTTGAGCTGTTCTTGCCATAATATGGACTTGGTCTTTTACCAAATAGGGCTATCTTCTGTATACCACCCCTACCTTGTCACAACACAACTGATTGGCTCAAACGTATTAAGAAGGAAAGAAATTCCACAAATTAACTTTTAACAAGGCACACCTGTTAATTGAAATGCATTCCAGGTGACTACCTCATGAAACTGGTTGAGAGAATGCTAAGAGTGTGCAAAGGTGTCATCAAGGCAAAGGGTGGCTACTTTGAAGAATCTCAAATATAAAATATATTTTGATTTGTTTAACACTTTTCTGGTTACTACATGATTCCATCTGTGTTATTTCATAGTTTTGATGTCTTCACTATTATTCTACAATGTAGAAAATAGTAAAAATAAAGAAAAACACTTGCATGAGTAGGTGTGTTCAAACTTTTGACTGGTACTGTATGACAAAAGGAATGTCCACAAGCCACAGCTATCTGATCTCTCTAGGAAAAGAGATGATTCATCTCAAGGGACTTTCTGGTTAAAACATGATGACAATTAAAATAGTTTGCTATGTGGGCGTTCTAAAGAAATCACTGGAGAGTTGTGGAAATAGTTTTTTTTTCATACATTCATATTTTCTGTCCAGCAAATAATTTAATGTAAATATGTTTTATTTTTGTACCAATATGTTACAGGCACCAATTGTCACTGAGAAGTGTTGCAAATTGTTGTTCAACTTGTTGATCTTCACAATGAAGGTATTGAAAGGAGTGACAGGGCAGAGTCCAGTCCACCTCAACAGGCTATGGAGGCAGACAGGCAGACAGCGCTCTAACCTATATCAAATCAAATCAAATTGTATTTGCCACATGCGGCGAATACAACAGGTGTAGACATTACAGTGAAATGCTTACTTACAAGCCCTTAACCAACAACGCAGTTTTAAGACAAATAAGTTAAGTTAAAAATAGATAAGTAAAAAATAAAAATAACACATAATTAAAGAGCAGCAGTAAAATAAAATAACAGTAGGGAGGCTATATACAGGGGGTACCGGTACAGAGTCAATGTGCCGGGGGCACAGGTTAGTCAAGGTAATTGAGGTAATATGTACATGTGGGTAGAGTTAAAGTGACTATGCATAGATAATAAACAGAGAGTAGCAGCAGCGTAAAAGAGGGGGTGGGGTGGGGGGGACAATGCAAATAGTCCTGGTAGCCATGATTAGCTGTTCAGGAGTCTTATGGCTTGGGGGTAGAAGCTGTTAAGTAGCCTTTTGGACCTAGACTTGGCTCTCCGGTACCTCTTGCTGTGCGGTAGCAGAGAGAACAGTCTATGACTAGGGTGGCTGGAGTCTTTGACAATTTTTAGGGCCTTCCTCTGACACTGCCTGGTATAGAGGTCCTGGATGGTAGGAAGCTTGGCCCCAGTGATGTACTGGGCCGTACGCAATACCCTCTGTAGTGCCTTGCGGTCGGAGGCCGAGCAGTTGCCATACCAGGCGGTGATGCAACCAGTCAGGATGCTCTCGATGGTGCAGCTGTATAGCTTTTTGAGGATCTGAGGACCCATGCCAAATCTTTTCAGTCTCCTGAGGGGGAATAGGCTTTGTCGTGCCCTCTTCACGGCTGTCTTGGTGTGTTTGGACCATGATAGTTTGTTGATGATGTGGACACCAAGGAAGCTCTCAACCTGTTCCACTACAGCCCCATCGATGAGAATGGGGGCGTGCTCAGTCATTTTTTCCCCCCTGTAGTCCACAATCATCTCTTCTGTATTGATCATGTTGAGGGAGAGGTTGTTATCCTGGCACCACATGGCCAGGTCTCTGACCTCCTCCCTATAGGCTCATCGTTGTCGGTGATCAGGCCTACTACTTTTGTGTTGTCGGCAAACGTAATGATGCTGTTGGAGTCGTGCCTGGCCATGCAGTCATGGATGAACAGGGAGTACAGGAGGGGACTGAGCACGCACCCCTGAGGGGCCCCTGTGTTGAGGATCAGCGTGGCAGATGTGTTGTTACCTACCCTTACCACCTGGGGGCGGCCCGTCAGGAAGTCCAGGATCCAGTTGCAGAGGGAGGTGTTTAGTCCCAGGGTCCTTAGCTTAGTGATGAGCTTTGAGGGCACTATGGTGTTGAACGCTGAGCTGTAGTCAATTAATAACATTCTCACGTAGGTGTTCCTCTTGTCCAGGTGGGAAAGGGCAGTGTGGAGTGCAATAGAGATTGCATCATCTGTGGATCTGTTGGGGCGGTATGCAAATTAGAGCGGGTCTAGGGTTTCTGGGATAATGGTGTTGATGTGAGCTATGACAAGCCTTTCAAAGCACTACATGGCTACAGACGTGAGTGCTACGGCTCAGTAGACATTTAGGCAGGTTACGTAAGTGTTCTTAGGCACAGGGACTATGGTGGTCTGCTTGAAACATGTTGGTATTACAGACTCAGTCAGGGACATGTTGAAAATGTCAGTGAAGACACTTGCCAGTTGGTCAGCGCATGCTCAGAGTACACGTCCTGGTAATCAGTCTGGCCCTGCGGCCTTGTGAATGTTGACCTGCTTAAAAAGTCTTACTCACATCGGCTACAGAGAGTGTGATCACCAGAACAGCTGATGCTCTCATGCATGCTTCAGTGTTGCTTGCCTCGAAGCGAGCGTAGAAGTGATTTAGCTCGTCTGGTAGTCTCGTGTCATGGCTCTAGTCTAATGTGTGACCAGCTCTCCTTGGAGGCCATCTGTTGTAGCCAGGCTGAGGTCAAGGTTTAAGCAGGAAGAATGGCCAGCGCTCCGAAATAACAACAGCCACGGCCTGCCATTGTCCACCCTCAACCTTCTCAACCACACCGCTCACTCTTAAAGGATCCTAATAAAATACCAAAATACCAATAGCAAAGGGACAGGACACCATTTTCTTTAAGCCTGATATAATCTTGGGTGGCTTTGAAATAGGACTGTCTACCACTCTACTTCTTCTAGTTCAAACAGACCTCCAAACACTTGATCTAGAAACATTAGTTAACTGACATTTAAACAACAATAATTGCTGACAGTTGCTAAAAAAAACACTCTTAAAAAGGGGATGCAGACAAAAGTAAGCAAATTGTTTTTCTTTAACTCGTTGTCGCAGGTTAGGACTGTTTGAGGCCTGTGGGCAGGAAACACATGTCACAGGTTAGGACTGTTTGAGGCCTGTGGGCAAGAAACACATGTCACAGGTTAGGACTGTTTGAGGTCTGTGGGCAGGAAACACATGTCACAGGTTAGGACTGTTTGAGGCCTGTGGGCAGGAAACACATGTCACAGGTTAGGACTGTGACTCTGCTCTGCATTAGGTCAATGTTTACAGAAAATCTGAGGGGCAAGAGAGACTATTAGCAGAAAGACTACCCAGCAAACCGGAAACATTCCCAGAACATTAGCTAAGATTCCCATTAATAGTCCAAGGGCCACGCACCAAAAACATTGTGTATATATTGTTATGAGCATGAATACTGTGTGATTCAAAACTTGTAAAAGTTGCACATACATTTTTTGTTTCTTTAATCAAAGTTATGATATTTAGCATCAAAATCACAGTTTCACATTACTTTTGTTGCACACTGGCTCACAGAACTTGTCAGTTAATATAAGGCTATATTTTGGCAGCTGTATTTAGACTACTTGCTCTTTCCTGCTAGCCAAACTAAAGACAGGTCAACGTTTGCTAGCTTACACAGCTCTCAAAACATGCAAATGGAATACTGTTCTGGCATCTGAGAAAAATCCATTTAGCTTGTTTCAACAGCTCTTATCATTACATTTACGTCATTTAGCAGACGCTCTTATCCAGAGCGACTTACAAATTGGTGCATTCACCTTATAGCCAGTGGGATAACCACTTTACAATTATTTTTAATTTTATTTAATTTAATTTTTTTCTTCTATTTTTTATTTTTTATTTTATTTTGGGTGGGGTAAGGGGGGGGTAGAAGGATTACTTTATCCTATCCCAGGTATTCCTTAAAGAGGTGGGGTTTCAAGTGTCTCCGGAAGGTGGTGAGTGACTCCGCTGTCCTGGCGTCGTGAGGGAGCTTGTTCCACCATTGGGGTGCCAGAGCAGCGAACAGCTTTGGACTTATCATCTCGCTTTATTTCGGGATTCCTTTCTGCAAGCATGGACAATGGAACGTGTGTAACAATGGTAACCAATATGTAACATGGCAACCTCATAATGTTGCTAGGGGGAAATTACCCAAAATGGGCTATGATTTCGAAATCGTACCTTTGATTTATAATATTTAATGAATGTGCAATTTTTACAAGTTGTAGATCACAAATTCTTCAAATTAATTACAATTATCTACAAAATAATGTAGACATTTTGCAGTTCCGTTTGCTGGGTGGTGGGTAGCCCTTGAACTATAAGTTATAGTTAGGGTTTTATCTAACATTAGGATAATATCATCCCAAAAACAATCAAAGAATGTTTTAAATGAAATATCCTTAGAATGTTATCCTAACATTAACTATAATGTTGTGCTCAGCATCTGTAACAACCACCACAGAACATTCCCCAAACGTTCTCATTAGGTTTCCAGGTAACGTAATAACACAATGTTTGCGCATACTGCCACAACAAAATGTGAGAGCGACAACGTTCTGGGAACGTGCTTGCAACATCAGGCGAATGTTTTACACCAACATTGTATAATCATCAGCACAACTGGACAGTTTTTGTGTTATAAGAACATTTGCTGCAACCTAACAAATGTTCTGGGAACTTTCACAGAACCATTTTGGTTTGCTGGGTAGTTTACCCAAACAGTGAATCCAACTTGTTTACATACCACAGGGTAATGAAGATACTCATCTCTGGTCTTTTATATATATTTTATTCATCATTAATTTAACCAGGTCCCTTTTTAAGGGAGCCCTACATTTGAGGCATCTTTACTAGTAACACGTTACATTAAACCATTACAATATTATTATTATTATTTATTTTTTTGGTCATTTAGCAGACGCTCTTATCCAGAGCGACTTACAGGAGCAATTAGGGTTAAGTGCCTTGCTCAAGGGCACATCGACAGATTTTTCACCTAGTCGGCTCGGGGATTAGAACCAGCGACCTTTCGGTTACTGGCACAACGCTCTTACCCACTAAGCTACCTGCCGCCCTATCATTACATCATCTCCCTGTCCGTTCCAGGACTAAACAATGAGGAATACCAGGCGGTGATTGGCAACGACACGACCAGCTACATCGTAGATGACCTGGAGCCAGCCTGGAGCTACTCCTTCTACGTCGTGGCCTATGTGCCGATGGGCGCTAGCCGTATGTCTGAGCAAGTCTGTCAGCGCACCCTGGAGGACGGTGAGTAGGCCACACAAATGTGTACGCTTTTATTCACGCCAATAAAGTATAGTTGAAATGGGATTGCATTGAGCAGTAGAGGACAGTGACTCGATGATTCCTTTCACTAACTCACTTCATTTGAGATAACGTTGAGGTAATATTCAGGGTAAACAATGTATTGTTATATAATTATTTATTATATTGAATGCGTGATTTTTCAGATAGTGGCTCTTCCGAAGAAGGTTTTTACTGGTAATGATGTTGATCATATTATGTGATCGTTTTACTTTACTTCAGTTGACGCCCTATTGGAAGTCGCTCTGGAAAAGAGCATCTGCTCTATGACTAAAATCTAATGATGTCGCTCCTCCTGTCCCCCAGTGCCCCTGCGTACCCCGGAGCTCAGTCTGACCAGCCACAGCCCTACAGACATCCATGTTTCGTGGCAGCCCCTGCCCACCAAACTGTCCCGTGGGAACATCTGGGCCTACCGCCTCTCCTATCGCACGGCTGCAGACGCCACGGTTCTGTCTGTGGAGCTGGCCCAGAACAACACCCAGTACCTCCTGGGAGACCTTCAGCCTGATACCATCTACCTGCTCCGGATCGCTGCAGCCACCAGGGTGGGGTGGTGTGAACCCTCCTCCTGGACCTCCCACCGCACGCCCGACACCTCCAGTACTAAAGGTAACTAAGGTCACAGACTAACCCTAGCCCGACACCTCCAGTACTAAAGGTAACTAAGGTCACAGACTAACCCTAGTCCAAGACCTCCAGTACTAAAGGTAACTAAGGTCACAGACTAACCCTAGCCCGACACCTCCAGTACTAAAGGTAACTAAGGTCACAGACTAACCCTAGCCCGACACCTCCAGTACTAAAGGTAACTAAGGTCACAGACTAACCCTAGCCCGACACCTCCAGTACTAAAGGTAACTAAGGTCACAGACTAACCCTAGCCCGACACCTCCAGTACTAAAGGTAACTAAGGTCACAGACTAACCCTGACACCTCCAGTACTAAAGGTAACTAAGGTCACAGACTAACCCTAGCCCGACACCTCCAGTACTAAAGGTAACTAAGGTCACAGACTAACCCTAGCCCGACACCTCCAGTACTAAAGGTAACTAAGGTCACAGACTAACCCTAGCCCGACACCTCCAGTACTAAAGGTAACTAAGGTCACAGACTAACCCTAGCCCGACACCTCCAGTACTAAAGGTAACTAAGGTCACAGACTAACCCTAGCCCGACACCTCCAGTACTAAAGGTAACTAAGGTCACAGACTAACCCTAGCCCGACACCTCCAGTACTAAAGGTAACTAAGGTCACAGACTAACCCTAGCCCGACACCTCCAGTACTAAAGGTAACTAAGGTCACAGACTAACCCTAGCCCGACACCTCCAGTACTAAAGGTAACTAAGGTCACAGACTAACCCTAGCCCGACACCTCCAGTACTAAAGGTAACTAAGGTCACAGACTAACCCTAGTCCAAGACCTCCAGTACTAAAGGTAACTAAGGTCACAGACTAACCCTAGCCCGACACCTCCAGTACTAAAGGTAACTAAGGTCACAGACTAACCCTAGCCCGACACCTCCAGTACTAAAGGTAACTAAGGTCACAGACTAACCCTAGCCCGACACCTCCAGTACTAAAGGTAACTAAGGTCACAGACTAACCCTAGCCCGACACCTCCAGTACTAAAGGTAACTAAGGTCACAGACTAACCCTAGCCCGACACCTCCAGTACTAAAGGTAACTAAGGTCACAGACTAACCCTAGCCCGACACCTCCAGTACTAAAGGTAACTAAGGTCACAGACTAACCCTAGCCCGACACCTCCAGTACTAAAGGTAACTAAGGTCACAGACTAACCCCTAGCCCGACAACTCCAGTACTAAAGGTAACTAAGGTCACAGACTAACCCTAGCCCGACACCTCCAGTACTAAAGGTAACTAAGGTCACAGACTAACCCTAGCCCGACACCTCCAGTACTAAAGGTAACTAAGGTCACAGACTAACCCTAGCCCGACACCTCCAGTACTAAAGGTAACTAAGGTCACAGACTAACCCTAGCCCGACACCTCCAGTACTAAAGGTAACTAAGGTCACAGACTAACCCTAGCCCGACACCTCCAGTACTAAAGGTAACTAAGGTCACAGACTAACCCTAGCCCGACACCTCCAGTACTAAAGGTAACTAAGGTCACAGACTAACCCTAGCCCGACACCTCCAGTACTAAAGGTAACTAAGGTCACAGACTAACCCCTAGCCCGACACCTCCAGTACTAAAGGTAACTAAGGTCACAGACTAACCCTAGCCCGACACCTCCAGTACTAAAGGTAACTAAGGTCACAGACTAACCCTAGCCCGACACCTCCAGTACTAAAGGTAACTAAGGTCACAGACTAACCCTAGCCCGACACCTCCAGTACTAAAGGTAACTAAGGTCACAGACTAACCCTAGCCCGACACCTCCAGTACTAAAGGTAACTAAGGTCACAGACTAACCCTAGCCCGACACCTCCAGTACTAAAGGTAACTAAGGTCACAGACTAACCCTAGCCCGACACCTCCAGTACTAAAGGTAACTAAGGTCACAGACTAACCCTAGTCCAAGACCTCCAGTACTAAAGGTAACTAAGGTCACAGACTAACCCTAGCCCGACACCTCCAGTACTAAAGGTAACTAAGGTCACAGACTAACCCTAGCCCGACACCTCCAGTACTAAAGGTAACTAAGGTCACAGACTAACCCTAGCCCGACACCTCCAGTACTAAAGGTAACTAAGGTCACAGACTAACCCTAGCCCGACACCTCCAGTACTAAAGGTAACTAAGGTCACAGACTAACCCTAGCCCGACACCTCCAGTACTAAAGGTAACTAAGGTCACAGACTAACCCTAGCCCGACACCTCCAGTACTAAAGGTAACTAAGGTCACAGACTAACCCTAGCCCGACACCTCCAGTACTAAAGGTAACTAAGGTCACAGACTAACCCTAGCCCGACAACTCCAGTACTAAAGGTAACTAAGGTCACAGACTAACCCTAGCCCGACACCTCCAGTACTAAAGGTAACTAAGGTCACAGACTAACCCTAGCCCGACACCTCCAGTACTAAAGGTAACTAAGGTCACAGACTAACCCTAGCCCGACACCTCCAGTACTAAAGGTAACTAAGGTCACAGACTAACCCTAGCCCGACACCTCCAGTACTAAAGGTAACTAAGGTCACAGACTAACCCTAGCCCGACACCTCCAGTACTAAAGGTAACTAAGGTCACAGACTAACCCTAGCCCGACACCTCCAGTACTAAAGGTAACTAAGGTCACAGACTAACCCTAGCCCGACACCTCCAGTACTAAAGGTAACTAAGGTCACAGACTAACCCTGGCCCGACACCTCCAGTACTAAAGGTAACTAAGGTCACAGACTAGCCCTAGCCCGACACCTCCAGTACTAAAGGTAACTAAGGTCACAGACTAACCCTAGCCCGACACCTCCAGTACTAAAGGTAACTAAGGTCACAGACTAACCCTAGCCCGACACCTCCAGTACTAAAGGTAACTAAGGTCACAGACTAACCCTAGCCCGACACCTCCAGTACTAAAGGTAACTAAGGTCACAGACTAACCCTAGCCCGACACCTCCAGTACTAAAGGTAACTAAGGTCACAGACTGATAGGGTGATACAGGGTGATACAGCTTGGTCAGGCCGCTGTAATGATTTAGTCAGGTACACATCAGCTTGGTCACTTATAGAAGTGTGTCCCAACTGGTGGGTCATGGTCAGTTCCTCATGGCTTTATGGATAAGGTTTAGGGTCATGTGGTAGTGATAGTCTTGTCACACACAGTGGTTGTGTTTCTCTCTGAGAATTCCTAGGCCATGCAGAGTTCCCCCAACACCTGACTTGAATTAGCCCTGCTACCATTGTCCCACAGTCTTAGTGCTAATCTTAGAATACTATGTGAACCAGTCCTCTGTAGCTCAGCTGGTAGAGCACGGCGCTTGTAACGCCAAGGTAGTGGGTTCGATCCCCGGGACCACCCATACACAAAAAAATTTATGCACGCATGACTGTAAGTCGCTTTGGATAAAAGCGTCTGCTAAATGGCATATTATTATTATTACTATGCTAACCCCCATGCAGCGTGGTCCCACTCAGGACCTTACTAGAGTCTTCTCTGCCTGCTAGCAGTATTGCCCCCCCAGTCTCACAGGCGTTGTCCCTCTGTTAGCATGCTAACCCCCATGCAGCGTGGTCCAACAGTGGTTTAACTCATGACCAGAGAGAGTTAGCTCTGCTAGCAGCATTGTCCCAGTCTCTGTGTTTCTCTTAGCATACTCTAGTAACTAGCCCCGTACGGAGTTGCCCGACCGACAGTGGTCTCTCTGCCAGCAGTATTGTCCCACAGTCATTGTGTAGGTAGCCGGGGGACCTTTGCCTTGCGCTGGTAAGTGGTGTTAGAGTGGCCTCAGTCAGGGGTCATGAAGGAGGGACCGGGCCCCAGGCGACTGTGTGTGTGTGTGGGGAGAAGAATAGGTGTGTTTCATGGCCTGGTCTCTGTGTGTGGACAGGGAGGTTGTTTGTTTGTATACCTAGTAACTTTATATTCTGAATTCTATATGGTGAACTTGAACTTCAGGGAAGTTAAAATTCCAAATAGGCAAAGTATTGGTATTGGTATCCTACTACTACAGCTATTTCTTAGGGAAATATACCATAGTCTTATTAGTTTATTATTATTATTATTATATTATTATAGTCTCTCTTTATTTGCACAATGCACATGTGTTTTTTTGTATTTTTGTATATTTTTTTGTTGTTGTATTTGATGAGGTGGAGTTCCCACATATGCTGAGCACTTGTTGGCTGCTTTTCCTTCACTCTGCCGTTCGACTCATCCCAAACCATCTCAATTGGGTTGATGTCGGGGGATTGTGGAGGCCAGGTCATTTGATGCAGCACTCCATCACTCTCCTTCTTGATAAAATAGCCCTTACACAGCCTGGAAGTGTGTTGTGTCATTGTCCTGTTGAAAAACAAATTATAGTCCCACTAAGCCCAAACCAGATGGGATGGCGTATCGCTGCAGAATGCTGTGGTAGCCATGCTGGTTAAGTGTGCCTTGAATTCTAAATAAATCACAGACAGTGTCACCAGCAAAGCACCCACACACCATAACACCTCCTCCTCCATGCTTTATGGTGGGAAATACACATGTGGAGCTCATCCGTTCACCCACACCGTGTCTCACAAAGACACGGTGGTTGGAACCAAAAATCTCAAATTTGGACTCATCAGACTAAAGAACAGATTTCCACCAGTCTAATGTCCATTGCTCGTGTTTCTTGGCCCAAGCAAGTCTCTTCTTCTTATTGGTGTCCTTTAGTAGTGGTTTCTTTGCAGCAATTCGACCACGAAGGCCTGATTCACACAGTCCCCTCTGAACAGTTGATGTTGAGATGTGTCTGTGACTTGAACTCTGTGAAGCATTTATTTGGGCTGCAATTTCTGAGGCTGGTAACTCTAATGAACTTATCCTCTCTGCAGCAGAGGTAACTCTGGGTCTTCCTTCCCTGTGGCGGTCCTCATGAGAGCCAGTTTCATCATAGCTCTTTAAGGTTCTTGTGACTGCACTTGAAGAAACTTTCAAAGTTCTTGAAATGTTCTGCATTGACTGACCTTCATGTCTTAAAGTAATGATGGACTGTTTCTCTTTGCTTATTTGAGCTGTCCTTGCCATAATATGGACTTGGTCTTTTACCAAATAGGGCTATCTTCTGTATACCTCCCCTATCTTGTCACAACACAACTGATTTGCTCAAACGCATTAAGAAGGAAAGAAATTCCACAAATTAACTTTTGAGAAGGCACACCTGTTAATTGAAATGCATTCCAGGTAGCTACCTCATGAAGCTGGTTGAGAGAATGCCAAGAGTGTGCAAAGCTGTTATCAAGGCAAAGGGTGGCTATTTGAAGAATCTGAAATATAAAATATATTTTGATTTGTTTAACACTTTTTTGGTTACTACATGATTCCATATGTGTTATTTCATAGTTTTGATGTCTTCACTATTATTCTACAATATAGAAAATAGTAAAAATAAAGAAAAACCCTTGAATGAGTTGGTGTGTCCAAACCTTTGACTGGTAGTGTATATTTATATACAGTATATTATATGATATTTTTATCTCTCATGTTGATGCTTCATGAAATATGTTGCGTGGGCTTTTTGTGAGTGACTGTGAGGCTGCTTGTTGTGAGTGACTGTGAGGCTGCTTGTTGTGAGTGACTGTGAGGCAGACGGTGTCTAAAAACAGAAGGTAAAGTGTTGAGTGACAATTTTTGGCCATCAAGGAAAACGCTATGTCTGGCGCAAACCCAACACCTCTCATCACCCCGAGAACACCATCCCCACAGTGAAGCATGATGGTGGCAGCATCATGCTGTTGGGATGTTTTTCATCGGCAGGGACTGGGAAACTGGTCAGAATTGAAGGAATGATGGATGGCGCTAAATACATAATATTTAGTGAATAGTTATGCATGCTAAAATTTTCTTATTTCTCGTTTGTTTCACAATAAAAAATATTTTGCATTTTCAAAGTGGTAGGCATGTTGTGTAAATCAAATGATACAAACCCCCCCAAAAATCCATTTAAATTCCAGGTTGTAAAGCAACAAAATAGGAAAAATGCCAAGGGGGGTGAATACTTTCGCAAGCCACTGTAGTAGGTGTGTCCAAACCTTTGACTGTATTTAGATGGCTTTCTGTTATTGATCCCTATATTCTGAACCCGTTCCCTCCATATATTCTATTGAGTCTGTCGACTAAATTCTAACTAAAAGGTACACCATATTTAAAGGGATGGCTTTAGGTAAATGTACTGAAAACCCTATTGAATGAAAACTCCACGAGGAAATCTGTTGGCCACCAAGAGGGAGGGTTTTCAGCGGTTCAATAACATTTATTCACGCAAGGTAGCCACACCTGCAGAGCGCGTTACGCGACTGAATAAGGTAAGTCTAATGACCAAATACTGAGATGTATGTAGGAAAGGCGTAAATTCCTAATCGTCCCCTTATGTGCCCTGGCCAGAAGTAGCGCCATTATGGGTCCTTCCTCCTCCTCTTCATACCTGTTCTCCTTCCTGTGTCCCCACAGTGCCGCCAGCACCACTGTTGCAGCAACTGGAGCCTCTCAACTGCACCTCCATCTTGGTTCGATGGCAGCCATCTCCAGGCTCCGTGGTCGTCCAGGGTTACCGGCTCTGTTACCACGAGGAGGGCCAACCAGAACAGCCCTCCATCCAGCTCCAGCCTGAGGACACAGAATACACCATCAGTGGCCTGGGTGAGTGATAGTTATAGTAGGTATACTGTACATATGAAATAGGTGGATACAGGTATAGATTGGGTATAGGTGGGTATAGCTATAGATTGGGTATAGGTATTGGGTTAGGGTCAAACTCCAGTTTGAGGACACAGAATAAAACATCAGTGGCCTGGGGTAGTTTCTGGCTCCTGTGTGGGTGTAAAACATCAGGGAGGGAGGGACTTATTTTTCAATATGCACTGACATCTTTTAATGTCTTCTTGCCCTTTGTCACCCCGATCAATACGGACCTGACCCTTGTTCCCTCTCCTGTCCCAGTCCCAAGCTCCTTCCCTCTCTCCTATCCTATCCTGGTCCTGTTTGTGCCGTCTTACCAACTCCTGTGGTCATTGTCACATTTGGCGTCACGATGACCATATGAGTTGGGAAGACGGCACAAACAGATCTGGGGACCAGGCTACTCTAGCCCCTGTCCCCAGTGTCTCCCCATTCCCTCTCCCAGCGACGCCTCCCAAAGGGGTTAGAGGCCAGGGCCCAGATGTCCTTCCCACCACCGTTTCCCATGGATCTCATCCCTGGCTTGCATACGTTATCCCTGGCTATTGTGCTATAGCTGCAGGGCCAGAGCTGCCCTATGACACCCTGACCACCACCCCCCTCCGACACCTTGACTAGCACCCCCTCTCCAGCAGGATGGGGGAGGTTACCACCACACCCCACGGCCCCCTGGGACTGGCCAGAGCCGGACAGACAAAGGACCTATGACCTATGGTCGTGAGACAGTGGACTTTGATTAGAGAATTGCCCTGTCTGTCCCCTATTTCACAATGGCCTCTGTGATGCCCCTAGGGTTGTGGGTTCGATTCCCACGGGGGGACCAGTATGGAAAATGTATGCACTCACTACTCTAAGTCGCTCTGGATAAGAGCGTCTGCTAAATGACTGAAATGTAAATAGTGTCCAACAGAGTCCATGTGATTGTGAAACAGTCTCTAGACTGATAGAGATGAGAGATGTATATCTTGGTGGATTTGATTAGATCTCAATCTTTTAATTCCCATTTCTTCTAACAGTTAAAGGATGTATCTGGAAGTAAGTTAATAGATTTATCTAGAAGGAATCAAAAGTGTTAACTTTCTTTTTTTTTTTTATGTTCATGATGACATTAGTTGAAGTTACATACTGGGCAACTGCCTCAACAGTACTATCCTTTCTTGTTGCTAACCCTTCCTCCAGGCCAAGCCTATATGTTGAAGGGTAAAACAGTGGCCGTTGGGTGAACAATCCTTTCTATAGAGGGGCAGTCCAGCCAGTACACCCTCTCTATACACTGAGTGTACAAAAACATTAAGAATATTGAGTTGCATCCCCTTTTGCCCTCAGAACAGCCTCAATTCGTCGGGGCATGGACTCTACAAGGTGTCGAAAGCGTTCCACAGGGATGCTGGCCCATGTTGACTCCAATGCTTCCCACGGTTGTGTTAAGTTGGCTGGATGTCGTTTGGGTGATGGACCATTCTTGATACACACGGGAAACTGTTGAGCGTGAAAAACCCAGCAGCGTTGCAGTTCTTGACACACTCAAAACCGGTGCACCTGGCACCTACTACCATAACCCGTTCAAAGGCACTTCAATCTTTTGCCTTGCCCATTGACACTCTGATTGGCACGCATACACAATTCATGTCTCAATTGTCTCAAGGCTTAAAAATCATCCTTTAACCTGTCTCCTCCCCTTCATCTACACTGATTGAAGAGTATTAACAGGTGACATCAATAAGGGATCATAGCTTTCACCTGGATTCACCTGGTCAGTCTATGTCATGGAAAGAGCAGGTGTTCCTAATTTGTTGTACCCTCAGTGTATATGTGTCCCAATTGAAAGGTAAAACAAGGGTCAATTGAGTGGACAACCCTTTCTATGGTATATATTATATTTGTCCAAGTTGAAGGGTAGATAGAAGGGTGGAGGGGCAGCCAGTTGAAGGGTAGATAGAAGGGTGGAGGGGCAGCCAGTTGGAACAGAAGGTCCTGAGAAGGGGAAACAAAGGGGGCCAGCTCCTCTCCTCTCCTCTCCTCTCCTCTCCTCTCCTCTCCTCTCCTCTCCTCTCCTCTCCTCTCCTCTCCTCTCCTCTCCTCTCCCACAGTCCTGAAGCCCAGATTTCTTCTGTTCTATCTTGGCCTGACCCTTTAACCCTAGTCAACCCCCCCCCCTGTCCCAGGGGCCCTTGATCCTAGCAGCTGAAAGCTGCCCCTGGCCCCCGCACCGGCCCCTAGCCCCAGCCTCCCACCAAGCCTCCTGGCCCCATCCCCCACCACTACAACAACAGGCCTGGACACACACACCACCTCCCACCACACCACCCCTACCCTTTCCACTGGTCAATACCCAGAACCTAACCTTTCACACCAAGACATAAAACAAATCTTTAACGGTCCCCTAAAATACGGCGTGATTTAGGAGATGGTTAGCGTGGCGCACAATTTTTTAAGAGAGACTGCCCCTAAAAATCAACTTCTCATTTTGAAAAACGGCCTATGTGGCACCGATATGAGTCAGGGTAAAAATTGACTACAAAGTGTAAAATATAATAATTTTAGACATAAAGTATCTTGCAAGTGCAAATTGAAAATATTGTCTCATTTACATTGTGTCAAAAAAAAATATTGACGGTCCCTAACTAGCCCCAGAGATAGACTATCCAAAGTCAAACCAACTTTGCCACAGTCGCACACCAGCCAGACCTGGTTAGGCTGTTTCAAGTTATCTAGAATTATCTAGAAGGGTGTGACTGTAACTGTACTGTTTTGGCAGCGTGAACGTACAAACGCTTCCCACGTGCGAACACACACACACACACACACACACAAGAGACACCCACATTAAAACCACTCCCACTCTCGTTTGGTTTCAGTCATGGCCGCTGCATTTCTGAATGACCCAAGTCGATATAAACCTTGTTTGATCATTTGTCTATTTCCTACCAATCATTTCTCTGCTGATTTGTTGTAGAATCAACCTATATCATGTGGTTAACCGAGTTGGGGCCAATTCAGAAAGTAAACCCGAAATTCCAATCCCAATTTCCATCAATACATTTCAATGAGAATAACTGAAATGGGAAATTGAGTTGACTTAATCCTGAAATGAATGAATTGAAATGTAACTTCCCCCAAACCTGGTGGTTATACACTGAATGGACAAAACATATAAAAAATCTATTTCCATGACATCGACTGACCAGGTGAATCCAGGTGGAAGCTATGATCCCATATTGATGTCACCTGTTAAATCCATTTCAATCAGTGTAGATGAAGGGGAGGAGACAGGTTAAAGAAGGATTTGTAAGCCTTGAGACAATTGAGACATGGATTGTGAATATGTTCCATTCAGAGGGTGAATGGGCAAGACAAAAGATTTAAGAGCCTTTGAACAGGGGTATGGTAGTAGGTGCCAGGCGCACCAGGTTTGTGTCAAGAACTGCAACGCTGCTGGGTTTTTCACGCTCAACAGTTTCCCGTGTGTATCAAGAATGGTCCACCACCCAAAGGACATCCAGCCAACAAATATAATAAGCCATTTAGCAGACGCTTTTATCCAAAGCAACTTACAGTCATGCGTGCATACATTTTTTTTTGTGTATGGGTGGTCCCGGGGATCGAACCCACTACCTTGGCGTTACAAGCGCCGTGCTCTACCAGCTGAGCTACAGAGGATCTTGAACTTGAAACAACTGTGGGAAGCACTGGAGTCAACATGGGCCGGCTTCCCTGTGGAACACTGTTCGACACCTTGTAGAGTCCACGCCCCGACGAATTGAGGTTATTCTGAGGGGGAAAAAAGGGGGTGCAACTCAATATTAGGAAGGTGTTCTTAATGTTTTGTACACTCAGTGTATAGTTACAGTAGTTCTATATACACTAGAGACCTAATTCTAGAGACAGTCAGTTATGAGGTTCAGTAGTCATGCCCCCTTTGTTCCTAGAGGTCTTCAGGCAGACTGTGCTGACTGTTATGGGGTTCAGCGCTTAACAACTGGCATCCTGTTCTGTCGGGGGCTAGTACTTTAACTGAAAAAAGCAAACTTTGTTAACTGTTCATTTGTTATGTTTTGACTGATAATGGCCATTCCAGATGTGCCTTTGTTTGCACAGATGTTTTTAAGGAATGTGTGGGTCAGTTGATAATAGACAGAAAATTGAATATCTACAGTGAGAGGGGGAAAAAAGTATTTGATCCCCTGCTGATTTTGTACGTTTGCCCACTGACAAAGACATGATCAGTCTATAATTTTAATGGTAGGTTTATTTGAACAGTGAGAGACAGAATAACAACAAAAAATACAGAAAAACGCATGTCAAAAATGTTATAAATTGATTTGCATTTTAAGGAGGGAAATAAGTATTTGACCCCTCTGCAAAACATGACTTAGTACTTGGTGGCAAAACCCTTGTTGGCAATCACAGAGGTCAGACGTTTCTTGTAGTTGACCACCAGGTTTGCACACATCTCAGGAGGGATTTTGTCCCACTCCTCTTTGCAGATCTTCTCCAAGTCATTAAGGTTTCGAGGCTGACGTTTGGCAACTCGAACCTTCAGCTCCCTCCACAGATTTTCTATGGGATTAAGGTCTGGAGCCTGGCTAGGCCACTCCAGGACCTTAATGTGCTTCTTCTTGAGCCACTCCTTTGTTGCCTTGGCCGTGTGTTTTGGGTCATTGTCATGCTGGAATACCCATCCACGACCCATTTTCAATGCCCTGGCTGAGGGAAGGAGGTTCTCACCCAAGATTTGACGGTACATGGCCCCGTCCATCGTCCCTTTGATGCGGTGAAGTTGTCCTGTCCCCTTAGCAGAAAAACACCCCCAAAGCATAATGTTTCCACCTCCATGTATGACAGTGGGGATGGTGTTCTTGGGGTCATAGGCAGCATTCCTCCTCCTCCAAACACGGCGAGTTGAGTTGATGCCAAAGAGCTCCATTTTGGTCTCATCTGACCACAACACTTTCACCCAGTTCTCCTCTGAATCATTCAGATGTTCATTGGCAAACTTCAGACGGGCCTGTATATGTGCTTTCTTGAGCAGGGGGACCTTGCGGGCGCTGCAGGATTTCAGTCCTTCACGGCGTAGTGTGTTACCAATTGTTTTCTTGGTGACTATGGTCCCAGCTGCCTTGAGATCATTGACAAGATCCTCCCGTGTAGTTCTGGGCTGATTCCTCACCGTTCTCATGATCATTGCAACTCCACGTGGTGAGATCTTGCATGGAGCCCCAGGCCGAGGGAGATTGACAGTTATTTTGTGTTTCTTCCATTTGCGAATAATCGCACCAACTGTTGTCACCGTCTCACCAAGCTGCTTGGCGATGGTCTTGTAGCCCATTCCAGCCTTGTGTAGGTCTACAATCTTGCCCCTGACATCCTTGGAGAGTTCTTTGGTCTTGGCCATGGTGGAGAGTTTGGAATCTGATTGATTGATTGCTTATGTGGACAGGTGTCTTTTATACAGGTAACAAACTGAGATTAGGAGCACTCCCTTTAAGAGTGTGCTCCTAATCTCAGCTCGTTACCTGTATAAAAGACACCTGGGAGCCAGAAATCTTTCTGATTGAGACGGGGTCAAATACTTATTTCCCTCATTCAAATGCAAATCAATTTATAACATTTTTGACATGCGTTTTTCTGGATTATTTTGTTGTTATTCTGTCTCTCTCACTGTTCAAATAAACCTACCATTAAAATTATAGACTGATCATTTCTTTGTCAGGTGGGCAAACGTACAAAATCAGCAGGGGATCAAATACTTTTTTCCCTCACTGTATTTCCACTGAGATTATTTATCAATCTACTATTTATTGTTTTCCAGACCCAAGGAGGAAGTACCATGTGAAACTGTTGGCTTTAAGTCTTGTAGGAGATGGTTACCAGGCCGACCAGACAGTCAGCAACCCAGGATGTGTGTGTAAGTAAACAAAGAAATCAGATAAATTCTTACCATTGAACTGCTTCAGCTTCTGTTCATCCTGAAGTCTACATTGGCCTCTAACACATCTCCCACCACCATAAAAAAAATACTTCTAGACAGCTGAAGCAAGCGCACACATTTTCTTCAGGAAATAATACCTTTTCTAGTTGTGACTAATTTGTGCGTCTGTGTTTGTTACAGCAGTCCGAGATCACCCGGTGGCCCAGCCTCCAGCCCCGGACCACGTGACTGCGGTGGCTAACAGCTCGTCAGCGGTGTACCTGCGTTGGAGCCGTCCTGCCTTCGCCTCCGGGAAGGCTGTCAGCTACACAGCTCGCTGTACACGCGTGGGCCTGACGAACGCGTCAGCCATACGATACGTACAGACGTGAGTTCGTGACCAGTGTTCTGCAGCAGAACTCCTCAAGTTCAAGAAGACACTTGTGATGTTCATACCTGTATACTAGGGGTCTGTTGACGAAGAAGAAGAATACTTTACTACTATTTTAATACTAAGATTATTATACTGAACAAAAAATATAAAACGCAACATGCAACAATTTCATTGATTTACTGAGTTACAGTTCATATGAGGAAATCAGTCAATTTAAATAAATTCATTAGGCCCTAATCTATGGATTTCACATGACTGGGAATACAGATCTGTTGGTCACAGATACCTTAAAGAAATGGGCCTCAGGATCTCGTCATGGTATTTTTGTGCATTAAAATTGACATTGATCAAATGCAATAGTGTTCGTTGTCTGTAGCTTATGCCTGCCCATGCCATAACCCCACTGCCACCATGGGGCACTCTGTTCACAACGTTGACATCAGCAAACCGCTCGCCCACACAACGCCATACACGTGTTCTGCGGTTGAGAGGCCAGTTGGACGTACTGCCAAATTCTCTAAAATGACATTGGAGGCTGCATATGGTAGAGAAATTGACATTAAATTATCTGGCAATAGCTCTTGTGGACATTCCTGCAGTCAGCATGCCTATTGCACTGTCCCCCCCAAAACATTGACATCTGTGGCATTGTGTTGTGTGACAAAACTGTACATTTTAGAGTGGCCTTTTATTGTCCCCAGCACAAGGTGCACCTGTGTAATGATCATGCTGTTTAATCAGCTTCTTGATATGCCACACCTGTCAGGTGGATGGATTATCTTGGCAAAGGAGAAATGCTCACTAACAGGGATGTAAACAAATTTGTGCACAAAATTTGAGAGAAATAAGCTTTTTGTGCGTATGGAACATTTCTGGGATCTTTTATTTCAGCTCATGAAACATGGGACCAACACTTTACATGTTGCGTTTATATTTTTGTTCAGTGTACTTTACTACTTCGCAATTGTCCATTCAAGTGTCATGTTTCAGATCATGGGCATGTGGTAATATAGTTCTACACTTTACATCTGACAAGAGACTGAAGATCCAGATGGACACTGGGTGTTTTTTTTTTTTTGATTGAACCTGTCATGATGTCTGTTCTGTCCTCGTCAGTATCAACCAGAGTGTGCTGATACAGGGCCTGGATCCAAACACCCGCTATGAGTTAGTGGTACGTCTCCATGCCGACCAGCTGTCCAGCCCCTGGAGCCTGGTTGTCTTTCAGAGGACTCTACCAGCAGGTAAACAATCATCTAATTCTCTACATGGATAAAGACTCCTTCATGACCTATAGATTATGAAGGAGTCTAATTTAACTTTAAGTGACATCAACAGTATAGCTTCCTTCCCAGTCTACTCTGAGATGTACCTGCCGGCACTCTGCCCTGCACCTTGAGACTAATGGCCCGTGTATATAGATAGAGTCATTGAACACTGGTCACCTCATATTCTGTTTATATACTGTTGTCTACTCACTATGTATGCCAAGAGTGTGCAAAGCTGTCATCAACGCAAAGGGTGGCTATTTGAAGAATCCCAAATATAAAATATATTTTGATTTGTTTAACACTTTTTTGGTTACTACATGATTCCATATGTGTTATTTCATAGTTTTGATGTCTTCACTATTATTCTACAATGTAGAAAATAGTTTTAAAAAATAAAGAAAAACCCTTGAATGAGTAGGTGTTCTAAGATTTTTGACCGGTACTGTATATACAGTATTCTCCACATAGCTCATCCTAATGTACAGTATCTACTTCTGTACATACCATATACTGTCTAAACACAGCACAGATTTATATTCTGGATTCTGACACTGCTCACACTAATATATCTACTCTATAGTCCCCTGTAGCTCAGTTGGTAGAGCATGACGCTTGCAACGCCAGGGTTGTGGGTTCGTTTCCCACGGGGGGCCAGTATGAAAATATTTATGCATTCACTAACTGTAAGTCGCTCTGGATAAGAGCGTCTGCTAAAGGACTAAAATGTTTAAAAAATGTTGTTGCACTCATTCTGTCATTTCTTCATTCGTTTTTATTATTTGTGTATTTGTATTGTATTTGCGAAGCATTCTCCTGCACTGCTGGAGCTAATAACATAAACATTACACTGCACCTGCTATAACACCTGAAGATCTGTGTGCACGACAATAAACTTATATTTTATTTTATTTTATTTGAGATGGGCGGGAACCAGCAACCCTGTGCACACACACAACAACATTCACCTATCAAAGCCAACCGTACTGGATGACGGACCAAGATACATTTAAGCTTAAGAGACTCAAATGACCCTTTTTCTGTTCATCAGCGCCCAGCCACCCTCCTGAAGGTGTGAGGGTGAGTCTGATTGAGGACAGCACAGCCCTGGTTTCCTGGAGGGAACCAGAGGGGAACAACCTGGCAGTGACACATTACACCATCCTGTACGCCTCACAGACGGCCTGGCTGGCCAGACACTGGCAGACACTGCAGAGGGAGGGTGAGTGGATCAGCCAGAGACTGCAGAGGGAGGGTGACTGAGACTGTTAGACAGCCAGATACTGCAGAGGGAGGGTGAGTGGAACAGCTAGATATTGCAGAGGGAGGGTGAGTGGAACAGCCAGATACTGCAGAGGGAGGGTGAGTGGAACAGCTAGATACTGGAAGATACTGCAGAGGGAGGGTGAGTGGAACAGCTAGATACTGGCAGATACTGCAGAGGGAGGGTGAGTGGATCAGCCAGATACTGCAGAGGGAGGGTGAGTGGATCAGCTAAATACTGGAAGATACTGCAGAGGGAGGGTGAGTGGAACAGCTAGATACTGGAAGATACTGCAGAGGGAGGGTGAGTGGATCAACCAGATACTGCAGAGGGAGGGTGAGTGGGACAGTTAGATACCTCCAGATACTGCAGAGGGAGGGTGAGTGAGACGGTTAAACAGCCAGGCACTGCAGAGGGAGGGTGAGTGGAACAGCTAGATACTGCAGAGGGAGGGTGAGTGGAACAGCCAGATACTGCAGAGGGAGGGTGAGTGGAACAGCTAAATACTGCAGAGGGAGGGTGAGTAGAACAGCTAGATACTGCAAAGGGAGGGTGTATGGTACAGCCAGATACTGCAGAGGGAGGGTGAGTGGAACAGCTAGATACTGACAGATACTGCAGAGGGAGGATCAATGAGATGGTTAGACAGCCAGATATTATAGAGGGAGGGTAAAAACAGGTGGATGTTTTGGAAAGGGAGGGGCTGGGGACAGGCTTGGGCAGAAGCTTTGAGAGGAGAGGGCGGTAGCTACTCGTTGAGTGCAGATTTGAACATTTCTGAGTATCTGGCTAGTGTGCACACAATATTTGGTTCTTGGTTTTGGGAATGGCTGTGTTATGATATGCATTCAACTCCAGTCCCCTCTAAAAACCCGTCTGATGTCCCCTTACAGGGAGCAACACCATGGCCTTGCTGGAGCGTCTGGAGCCTGGTAACGTCTACCTGGTGAAGATATCTGCCTCCAACCAGGTGGGAGACGGGCCCTTCTCCGCCACTGTGGAGCTGGCCCTGGGGCCGGGGCCGAGACACAGAGGGAAGAGGCCCAGGCACTCAGACAGCGGCTCCTCCTCAGACACTACAGGTCAGTATTGTCGTAGTGTTGTTGGACTGGAGAGTGTTGTAGTTAGTATTGTGGCCGGTGGTCAGTATTGTTGGACTGCAGAGACATAGGACCTGTCATGTCTTGGACTTTGAACATACTGCAGTTGAAGACAACATGACCCTAAGCAGAATATGGTCTCTTACTCTACCTGGTTTCAGTGCTTTTAGTAGGCATTGTTTAAATTTTAATAATTTGACGTGATTACACAGTGTGACATGATTTCTCGTGTCTTCCAGTGTTCTCTGACGGCCTGCATCACATGGACCAGAATTCCATGACAGGGATCATGGTGGGGGTCTGCATCGCTCTGGCGTGTATGGTTCTGTGTGCCATCATCCTCATCAGCAAAGGCAGATCCAGGTATTTACACAATATCCATCTTAGTAATAGTCTTCTTCTCCTTCTTCTTCTTCTTCTGTTTCTCCTTCTTCTTCTGTTTCTTCTTCTGTTTCTCCTTCTTCTTCTTCTTCTGTTTCTCCTTCTTCTTCTTCTTCTGTTTCTTCTTCTTCTTCTTCTGTTTCTTCTTCTTCTTCTTCTGTTTCTTCTTCTTCTTCTTCTGTTTCTTCTTCTTCTTCTTCTTCTGTTTCTTCTCCTTCTTCTTCTTCTTCTTCTGTTTATTCTGTTTCTCCTTCTTCTTCTTCTTCTGTTTCTCCTTCTTCTGTTTCTTCTTCTTCTTCTGTTTCTTCTTCTTCTTCTTCTTCTTCTTCTTCTTCTTCTTCTTCTTCTGTTTCTTCTTCTTCTCCGTCTTCATTCTGATGCATTAGTCATTTTTGAAAGAACTCTCTTCAAATAGATTATTTCATATTGTCCACTAACTTCTACTCTTTACTCCAATAGGAAATCTTCCATCTCTAAGATCACTGACGGAGTGACCGGTGAGGGACCCCGTGGTCCACATGCTGGTTTGGCCCTGGCCAATGAACACCCTGCTGAGAACATAGAGGCCCTGATGCCCATGATGGCACAACACTTCATTGATGCCAAGGTGAGACGTGGCTCCACAGACACAGGCCACGAGTGTGTATGTATGAGAATGTATTTATGGCGTATACAGTGCATTCGGAAAGTATTCAGACCCCTTGACCTTTTCCACATTTTGTTACATTTTACAGCCTTATTCTGAAATTGATTTTTTTTTTAATAATCTCATAAATCTACACACAATACTCCATAATGACAAAGCAAAAACAGGTTTTTAGAAATTCAGACCCTTTACTCAGTACTTTGTTGAAGCACCTTTGGCAGCGATTACAGCCTCGAGTCTTCTTGGGCATGACGCTACAAGCTTGGCACACCTGTATTTGGGGAGTTTCTCCCATTCTTCTCTGCAGATCCTCTCAAGCTCTGTCAGGTTGGATGGGGAGCGTCGCTGCACAGCTATTTTCAGGTCTCGTCAGAGATGTTCGATCGGGTTGAAGTCCGGGCTCTGGCTGTGCCACTCAAGGACATTAGAGACTTGTCCCGAAGCCACTCCTGCGTTGTCTTGGCTGTGTGCTTAGGGTTGTTGTCCTGGTGGAAGGTGAACCTTCGCCCCGATCTGAGGTCCTGAGTGCTCTGGAGCAGTTTTTCATCAAGAATCTCTTTGTACTTTGCTCCGTTCATCTTTCCCTCGATCCTGACTAGTCTCCCAGTCCCTGCCGCTGAAAAACATCCCCACAGCATGATGCTGCCACCACCATGCTTCACCGTAGGGATGGTGCCAGGTTTCCTCCAGACGTGACGCTTGGCATTCAGGCCAAAGAGTTCAGTCTTGGTTTCATCAGACCAGATAATATTTTCTCATGGTCTGAGAGTCCTTTAGGTGCCTTTTGGCAAACTCCAAGCGGGCTGTCATGTGCCTTTTACTGAGGAGTGCTTCCGTCTGGCCACTCTACCATAAAGGCCTGATTGGTGGAGTGCTGCAGAGATGGTTGTCCTTCTGGAAGGTTCTTCCATCTCCACAGAGGAACTCTGGAGCTCTGTCAGAGTGACCATCGGGTTCTTGGTCACCTCCCTGACCAAGGCCCTTCTCACCCGATTGCTCAGTTTGGCCGGGCGGCCAGCTTTAGGAAGAGTCTTGGTGGTCTCAAACTTATTCCATTTAAGAATGATGGAGGCCACTGTGTTCTTGGGGACCTTCAATTCTGCAGAAATGTTTTGGTACCCTTCCACAGATCTGTGCCTCGACACAATCCTGTCTCGGAGCTCTACGAATAATTCCTTCAACCTCATGGCTTAGTTTTTGCTCTGACATGCACTGTCAACTGTGTGACCTTATATAGACAGGTGTGTGCCTTTCCAAATCATGTCCAATCAATTGAATTTACCACAGGTGGACTCCTATCAAGTTGTAGAAACATCTCAAGGTTGATCATTGGAAACAGGATGCACCTGAGCTCAATTTCGAGTCTCATAGCAAAGGGTCTGAATACTTATGTAAATAAGGTATTTCTGTTTTTTTATTTTAATAGATTTGCCAACATTTCTAAAAATCTGTTTTCACTTTGTCATTATGGGGTATTGTGTGTAGATTGATGAGGAAAAAATGAATTTAATCAATTTTAGAATAAGGCTGTAACGTAACAAAATGTGGAAAAAGGGAAGGGGTCTGAATACTTTCCGAATGCACTGTACACCCATCTCAGCAGGCAAAAGTCGTTGCAAAGACATCCCTATTACAAACTTTATGATGTCATGATAAGGCTGTATACTGGTTGTGTAAGGTCCTTTTCTCAGCGTCTTTTTAGCAACCATAAAAATACATCTTTATCTGTTTCTAATCTGGTTATCTCTCTGTTTCAGTGTGGGACTAACCTAGTGATTAGTAAAGCTGGTCCAGTCTGCGGCAGCAACCGCAGTAAGAGACGGCAGTTCTTCAGTAGCACAGCTGGTGCAGTCTGCGGCAGCAGTAAGAGACGGCAGTTCTTCAAGAGGGAAAGACACAATAGAAATACAAGCCAGGTAAGTCTTCAGAAGTGAACCAATCATGTTGCTGCTATTAGAGTACCAGTCTTCAACATGGAGTATTACAGTATTCAGTATTGTTCATTTGTTAAACACTCCTCTCCCCTATCTCTAGGTTGAGAACAGAGCATGTCTGTACGAGGCAGGGAAGACCATTCTGTGTTACGAGGAGAGGGAGGGTGCACCGCCCCTCCAGCCCTCCAGCCTGCAGATCCTGTTCGGGCCACTAGGGGGCTTGGAGAGCTCCGGGGGCTTCAGCTCCGAGGGAAGCAGCTCTGGAACCACTGAGACCAGCGAGGGGAGTCACGAGACAGGAGACTCTGGTCACTACTCCAACGAAGAGATAAGCAATGAGATGAGCAAACCGTCCACCGCCAACTCAGGCCGTAACTCCAGGCCTCCGTCCTTCGGGTCGGAGTTGGATGACAGCCCAACTCCAGAGGAGGAAGGGTGTTTTGAAGAGGAGGAAGAAGGAAAGCCTGGTTTTAAAGTGGAATCTGAGGTGATGCCACCAAGCCACCCCTACCATCACCAACATCACCTCCACCAGCAGCCCTCACGTCCCTGTTCCCTCTCGGCTGAGTGTCCAGGACACGGCCCTGTCAGCAAACTCGTCCTGGCGATAGGCTAGCCAGCCTGAATGTGGCTTATTTACAGCTGAAGCAGCCCACCTTTCTCCCTTCTTCACCTCCTGAAATAGGTCCTTGGACAAGGAACATACAGTTACGAAGAGGGATCAGGAAGTTGAAGATTTAAGGAGGAAATGGGTGTTCGCTTCAGGTCTACCTCAGGGTATTTGTAATGAATGTCATTGTTTTCCTGTTTCATTTTTACCTCATTTTCTGTCTGGTTTTCGTCTGTGTGTCAGGTTTTTAGGGCCGGTTTCTTGGACACCAACCTCAGCGGGTCAGTCACAACCGGATGCATCCGGTTTTCAGGGGAACTGGAAAGAGAGCCTTCTGCTTTTGGACGTTAACAAGGCGACACCCCATCTTAACAACTCCTCCACATTTACTGAATTGGTTGAACAGTGCAGAAGAGAACCTCCCCCCGTCAGCACAAGAAAGAAAGAAACCCCGCTCAGGTGCTTATTTTACGCCTGTTAAGTTACTTGGGCACAGATGAAGCTTTGTCCTGAATTGGTGAAAGGGATGTTATGGGATCCTGAAAAGAATGTTCAGTGAAGATTGGCCATTGGAAGGGATTCTTTGTACAGGACTAGGCTTAATCTTTGTCCGGGAAACCAGTCCTTAATGTCTGTCCTAAACCAAAGCTCACCCAACATTGAATGTTCAAAAGAATGTAAAAATATATATATTGCGTTATGATACATTTTCTTCTATATTTAAGTAGATTTTTTTTCTTCCACTGGAGCAGAGGGTGTGCAGTTGGTCACCCCTCGTTGCTGATTGTCTACCTCAGTTACTCTGACTGTCTATAGAACTCCTGCAGGATATCAATGCAGGTAAGACGACGACATGGCTTTTAAATGTATTCAACCTCATTCCCTGAGTTAGGGAAAATAATACTGCACATATATACTCTTAAAATGAGGTACAGTGCCTTGCAAAAGTATTCATCCCCCCTTAGCATTTTTCCTATTGTTGCATTACAACCTGTAATTTAAATAGATTTTTATTTGGATTTCATGTAATGGACATACACAAAATAGTCAAAATTGGTGAAATGAAATGGAAAAAAATAACTGATTTCAAAAAATTCTAAACAAATTAATAACGGAAAAGAGGTGCGTGCAGATGTATTCACCCCCTTTGCTATGAAGCCCCTAAATAAGATCTGGTGCAACCAATTACCTTCAGAAGTCACATAATTAGTTAAATAAAGTCCACCTGTGTGCAATCTAAGTGTCACATGATCTGTCACATGATCTCAGTATATATACACCTGTTCTGAAAGGCCCCAGAGTCTGCAACACCACTAAGCAAGGGGCACCACCAAGCAAGCGGCACCATGAAGACCAAGGAGCTCTCCAAACAGGTCAGGGACAAAGTTGTGGAGAAGTACAGATCAGGGTTGGGTTATAAAGAAATATCTGAAACTTTGAACATCCCACGGAGCACCATTAAATCCATTATTAAAAAATTGAAAGAATATGGCACCACAAAAAACCTGCCAAAACTCATGGACCAGGCAAGGAGGGCATTAATCAGAGAGACAACAAAGAGACCAAAGAAAGATAACCCTGAAGGAGCTGCAAAGCTCCACAGCGGAGATTGGAGTATCTGTCCATAGGACCACTTTAAGCCGTACACTCCACAGAGCTGGGCTTTACGGAAGAGTGGCCAGAAAAAAGCCATTGCTTAAAGAAAAAAATTATCAAACACGTTTGGTGTTCGCCAAAATGCATGTGGGAGACTCCCCAAACATACAGTGGGGAAAAAAAGTATTTAGTCAGCCACCAATTGTGCAAGTTCTCCCACTTAAAAAGATGAGAGAGGCCTGTCATTTTCATCATAGGTACACGCCAACTATGACAGACAAATTGTGGAAAAAAAATCCAGAAAATCACATTGTAGGATTTTTAATGAATTTATTTGCAAATTAGGGTGGAAAATAAGTATTTGGTCACCTACAAAGAAGCAAGATTTCTGGCTCTCACAGACCTGTAACTTCTTCTTTAAGAGGCTCCTCTGTCCTCCACTCGTTACCTGTATTAATGGCACCTGTTTGAACTTGTTATCAGTATAAAAGACACCTGTCCACAACCTCAAACAGTCACACTCCAAACTCCACTATGGCCAAGACCAAAGAGCTGTCAAAGGACACCAGAAACAAAATTGTAGACCTGCACCAGGCTGGGAAGACTGAATCTGCAATAGGTAAGCAGCTTGGTTTGAAGAAATCAACTGTGGGAGCAATTATTAGGAAATGGAAGACATACAAGACCACTGATAATCTCCCTCGATCTGGGGCTCCACGCAAGATCTCACCCCGTGGGGTCAAAATGATCACAAGAACGGTGAGCAAAAATCCCAGAACCACACGGTGGGACCTAGTGAATGACCTGCAGAGAGCTGGGACCAAAGTAACAAAGCCTACCATCAGTAACACACTACGCCGCCAGGGACTCAAATCCTGCAGTGCAAGACATGTCCCCCTGCTTAAGCCAGTACATGTCCAGGCCCGTCTGAAGTTTGCTAGAGTGCATTTGGATGATCCAGAAGAGGATTGGGAGAATGTCATATGGTCAGATGAAACCAAAATATAACTTTTTGGTAAAAACTCAACTCGTCGTGTTTGGAGGACAAAGAATGCTGAGTTGCATCCAAAGAACACCATACTTACTGTGAAGCATGGGGGTGGAAACATCATGCTTTGGGGCTGTTTTTCTGCAAAGGGACCAGGACGACTGATCCGTGTAAAGGAAAGAATGAATGGGGCCATGTATCGTGAGATTTTGAGTGAAAACCTCCTTCCATCAGCAAGGGCATTGAAGATGAAACGTGGCTGGGTCTTTCAGCATGACAATGATCCCAAACACACCACCCGGGCAACGAAGGAGTGGCTTCGTAATAAGCATTTCAAGGTCCTGGAGTGGCCTAGCCAGTCTCCAGATCTCAACCCCATAGAAAATCTTTGGAGGGAGATGAAAGTCTGTGTTGCCCAGCGACAGCCCCAAAACATCACTGCTCTAGAGTAGATCTGCATGGAGGAATGGGCCAAAATACCAGCAACAGTGTGTGAAAACCTTGTGAAGACTTACAGAAAACGTTTGACCTGTGTCATTGCCAACAAAGGGTATATAACAAAGTATTGAGAAACTTTTGTTATTGACCAAATACTTATTTTCCACCATAATTTGCAAATAAATTCATTAAAAATCCTACAATGTGATTTTCTGGATTTTTTTTTCTCATTTTGTCTGTCATAGTTGATGTGTACCTATGATGAAAATTACAGGCCTCTCTCATCTTTTTAAGTGGGAGAACATGCACAATTGGTGGCTGACTAAATACATTTTTTCCCCACTGTATGGAAGAAGGTACTCTGGTCAGATGAGACTAAAATTGAGCTTTTTGGCCATCAAGGAAAACGCTATGTCTGGCGCAAACCCAACACCTCTCATCACCCCGAGAACACCATCCCAACAGTGAAGCATGGTGGTGGCAGCATCATGCTGTGGGGATGTTTTTCATCGGTAGGGACTGGGAAACTGGTCAGAATTGAAGGAATGATGGATGGCGATAAATACAGGGAAATTCTTGAGACTTTCAGTCTTCCAGAGATTTGAGAACGGGACGGAGGTTCACCTTCCAGCAGGACAATGACCCTAAGCATACTGCTAAAGCAACACTCGAGTGGTTTAAGGGGAAACATTTAAATGTCTTGGAATGGCCTAGTCAAAGCCCAGACCTCAATCCAATTGAGAATCTGTGGTATGACTTAAAGATTGCTGTACACCAGCGGAACCCATCCAACTTGAAGGAGCTGGAGCAGTTTTGCCTTGAAGAATGGGCCAAAATCCCAGTGGCTAGATGTGCCAAGCTTATAGAGACATACCCCAAGAGACTTGCAGCTGTAATTGTTGCAAAAGGTGGCTCTACAAAGTATTGACTTTGTGGGGGTGAATAGTTATGCACGCTCAAGTTTTCTATTTTGCATCTTCAAAGTGGTAGGTATGTTGTGTAAATCAAATGATACAAACTCCCAAAAAATCAATTTTAATTCCAGGTTCTAAGGCAACAAAATAGGAAAAATGCCAAGGGGGGTGAATACTTTCGCAAGCCACTGTAGTACTATATACAGTACTGCACAATATATTGTTAAAATGAGGTAGTAAGATTTGTAAAAATTCCTTTTGAATTATTTGATGTTTTTATAAGGTTGGAAAAGCTTTACGTTTTTAATGATCCCTTCAGTATAGTTCAAATATGGAAGTGCATTAGACACTGTATCGTCAGTCTCCATTTGAGTAAAATCAAAGTAACTAAAAAGAAACGTTGAACTGGCATTTCCAGTGCACCGGACCTTAAAAGCTTTAAAATGGCCTTATTACATGGAAAAGGGCTTTGCAGATGATCGTAGATATAGAGATCCAACGACAGAAAAGGTATCCAAAGAAAGAGTTGGAACAAACGACACAACAGCCGTACAGTATTGTGAGTGTATGCCAAATCATTTTGCTGCCGTATCAACTATGTATATTTCTCTTTGAATTATCGAGTTGAATGCAATTCTTATTGTACATTTCAAGACAAGTTTTATATCTGGTTGAAAGCTTTAGCGCTCTGTCTTTCAGACAAGTGTTCTCCATTTGCCTTCTATGTGGATCATTGATGCTAAACGTAGCGCTGACACAGATGTGCTATTAGATGCCAAAGAGTTGTCTACTTCCTCAGACGGGAGGACTGATGTGGGATTCAGATAGATCAGATGGGAGGACTGATGGGGTCCTCCAGATAGATCCTTGGAATTATGTCATACGAGATACCAGGGTTGGGGCTAGTTCCATTTCAATTCAGTCAGTTCTGGGTGTAAACTGAAATTCCAATGCTTTTCAACAGTGATATTTGGGAATTTGGAATTTCAGTTAACATCCAGAATTGGCTGAATTGGAATGGAATTAAGCCCAACCCCGACAGGAGCTTTTCTGACACCTCACCAAAGAATCCAGTCAGTGTATTGACAGCGATAGTGGATGGATGATGATGGATGTTGCTTTATTAATGATCTCATTTTTGATAAATGGGATTTACATCCATCAAGCAGATATCACCTGTGGTCACAATTCACATGAATACAAGTTTTATGAATGTTGTATGATGGAGAAATTTGTATCCAATATATTTCTAGCCTGGTGTCAGATCTGTTTGTGCCACACATGACAATGACCATATGAGCCGGTAACACAGTACATACAGATCTGGGACCAAGCTACTCCTATATAGCACACCCCAGTTTGACAATATGACAAGATTCTGACTATCAAATCAATAACCCCTATGTGTGAAGAGCAACATAATCAAGTTTTATATCTTTGAAAAGCAAACAATATTGACCAAAGAAGAATTTAAAGTCAATGTTGTTTAATAATTAGTTATTTGGTTTGACATTTCTTTACATAACAGTATTTGCATAATGTGTTTCTAGGATTTTGATTCACTAGAAAAGGGCATTTTATAGTCGATTCATTGTGATGCCAAGTTCCGTTTTTGTTTTGAGCAGCTTGAGAGGTCAAAGAGTATTCAGTTGTCAGTTGGATCGTGTTCATAAGATTTCACCTGAAAGATGTTAAAAGTTTACTTTGGGACTTTTAAAAAATGTTATGGTTTTGTTTCTTTTAGGAGAATTTTGTCTCGTGTTAAAGCATATTTTTCTTAGGCCGTGTCTACACTTGACACTTGCATGCGACTTCTGCTATCAGAATACGAAGATCGCATTGAAAAGACGGGTCTAGACACACAAAAGTCGCTTTGTGGTCTGACTGTGTTCAGATCTAGCTGACCACTTCAGGAGGTGGTCAGGGCTGCATTGTGTGCGGATTTCTACTCAGTCTGGACGCAATCAGGCTACCGAATGCGCATTAAAGTGGGCGACGTCATCAGCACTCCTCCCATAAGTCTCCTGAAAACGTGTGTTTTGAGACTTAGAGGCACCTTTTCATTATAACGTTGGAGGAAATACGTTCCTAGCGTGTGAGGAACGTGTTTTCTGGCCTGAGAAATTCTAGCCAACAAGCTAATATTTAGAAAAAAAACGATTTTTTTGTTTGGCTAGAGTTATGCAAACCCTTTTGCAGTCCCTTTAGCGTTGCTTGCTAACTCGCTGGCTAGCTACAGAGGTTAGCTGGCTAGTTAGCAACAGTAGTTAGGTACTGCCATCAGTTGTTGTTGTTATTATCATATTTTGACTATTCCACCATTTGTAGAATGCATAATGGCATTTGAATATAGTGCGGGAAAAGTGAATGCAGACACACTGTGGACATGGTGGACACATTTTAAATGTAAGTGTAGATGCATGACGCGTTTCTGAATTCCATGATCAGAACTCTATGATCAGAATACTAAAGCTGCATGAACTGTCAAATCTAGACACAGCTTTAGATGGATATAAGAAAAGATTGGGCTATTTTCCCTCTGTCTGTGTTCTCAGAGCCTGTGTCAGTGACAGGTTAGTCAGCTAGGGGAGCCTGTTGCCATTGCCGGACACCATTCTGAATGTGTCCCTTATTGCTATTATTTAACGTATTTTTTTTGGGTTGTAATTTCCTGCTTTTGTAATGCATATTTACCATATCGTGTATTTCTTTCTCCCAAGTATTAAAACAAACAGTGTTTCTGTGTTACAAAGCACAAACCACATTATTTGATCCTCTCAAGATGGTCTCATCATTTGAATAAAAATGTTTCCTGAAAAAGTATTCCTGTGATATGTGGATGTAAGTCTGCCCAGCAAACCAAAAATGGTTCTGTGTGAAAATTCCCAGAACATGCGTTAGGTCGCAGCAAATGTTCTCATCTCAAAAACTGTCCAGTCGTGCTGAGGATTGTAGAATGTTTGTATAAACAATTTGCCTGATGTTGCAAGGACATTCCTAGAACACATTTTGTCTGTTCTTTTGAAGGTTACCAGAATGTTTCATTAGGTTGTGGGAACAGTCTGGTGGGAACATTGTGGGGAAATCACAAAATATATGTTCCTAAAACACAAACTGTCCAGTTGTTCAGATGATTCTACAATGTTAATCTTAGGGTAAAAAAAAACCATTCACCTGATGTTACAAGAACGTTCCCAGAACACATTTTGTCTGTTCTTTAAAGGTTCCCAGAATGTTTATTTAGGTTGTGGGAACATTTGGGGGATATGACAAGAGATAGGTTCCCAAAACACAAAATATGCTCAGTTGTGATGACATACATACAATGTTTAAGTTAGGTTGCACAGGACATTCCCCTAATGTTGCAAGAATGTTCTTGTGATATTCATGAAGGTTGCACAGAACATTCCCACAATGTTGCATAATGTTCCACAATTTCCAAATAAGTCAGTTTTTATGACGTTCATAGCCTTATGTTTTAGGTTTAACATAATATTCCATTGATGTTCATACACAACATAAACGCAACAATTTCAAAGATTTTACTGAGTTACAATTCATATACGGAAATCAATTGAAATAAATTCATTAGGCCATAATCTATACATTTCACATCCCTCGGAATACAGATATGCATCTGTTGATCACAGATACCTTAAAAAAAAGTAGGGGTGTGGATCAGAAAACCAGTCAGTATCTGGTGCAACCACCATTTGCCTCATGCAGCGCGACACATCTCCTTTGCATAGAGTTGATCAGGCTGTTGATTGGGGCCTGTGGAATGTTATCCCACTCCTCTTCAATGGCTGAGCGAAGTTGCTGTATATTGGCTGGAACAAGCTGTCGTACACGTCGATCCAGAGCATCCCAAACATGCTCACTAGGTGATATGTCTGGTGAGTATGCAGGCCATGGAAGAACTGGGGCATTTTCAGCTTAAAGGAATTGTGTACAGATCCTTGCGACATGGGGCTGTGCATTATCATGCTGAAATATGAGGTGATGGCGGCGGATGAATGGCACGACAATGGCCCTCAGGATCTCGTCACGGTATCGCTGTAGATTCAAATTGCCATCGATAAAATGCAATTGTGTTCGTTGTCTGTAGCTTATGCCTGCCCATACCATAACACCACCACCACCATGGGGCACTCTGTTCACAACATTGACATCAGCAAACCGCTCGCACACATAACACCATACACGCTGTCTTCCACTTGCCTGGTACAGTTGAAACCGGGAGTCATCCGTGAAGAGTACACTTCTCCAGCATGCCAGTGGCCATCGAAGGTGAGAATTTGCCCACTGAAGTCGGTTACGACCCCGAACTGCAGTCAGGTCAAGACCCTGGTGAGGACGACGAGCACCCAGATGAGCTTCCCTGAGACGGTTTCTGACAGTTCGTGCAGAAATTATTTGGTTGTGCAAACCCACAGTTTCATCAGCTGTGCGGGTGGCTGGTCTCAGATGATCCCGCAGGTGAAGAAGCTGGATGTGGAGGTCCTGGGCTGGCATGGTTACACATGGTCTGCGGTTGTGAGGCCGGTTGGACATACTGCCTAATTCTCTAAAACGACACTGAAGGCGGCTTATGGTAGACAAATTAACATTAAATTCTCTGGCAACAGCTCTGGTGGACATTGCTGCATTCAGCATGCCAATTGCACACAACCTCAAAACATCTGTGGCATTGTGTTGTGACAAAACGGCACATTTTAGAGGCCTTTTATTGTACCCACCACAAGGTGCACCTGTGTAATGATCATGCTCCCGAGTGGCGCAGCGGTCTAAGGCACTACATCTCAGTGCTTGAGGCGTCACTACAGACCCCCTGGTTCGATTCCAGGCTGTATCACAATCTGGCCGTGATTGGGAGTCCCATAGGGCGGCGCACAATTGGCCCAGTGTCGTCCGGGTTTGGCCGGTGTAGGCCGTCATTGTGAATAAGAATTTGTTCTTAACTGACTTGCCTAGTTAAATAAAAGTTTTTTAAAAAATCAGCTTCTTGATATGCCACACCTGTCAGGTGGATGGATTATCTTGGTAAAGGAAGAAATGCTCACTAACAGGGATGTAAACAAATTGGTGCACATAACCTTAGAGAAATAAGCTTTTTGTGCATATGGAACATTTCTGGGATCTTTAATTTCAACTCATTAAAATAATAATAATAATAATATGCCATTTAGCAGACGCTTTTATCCAAAGCGACTTACAGTCATGCGTGCATACATTTTTGTGTACGGGTGGTCCCGGGGATCGAACCCACTACCTTGGCGTTACAAGCGCCGTGCTCTACCAGCTGAACTACAGAGGACCATTAAACATTGAACCAACACCGTTACATGTTCCGTTTATATTTTTGTTCAGTATACATTTCACTTTGTTTTGGGGTGGCAGGTAGCTTAGTGGTTAAGAGCGTTGTGCCAGTAACCGAAAGGTCGCTGGTTCTAATCCCCGAGCCGACTAGGTGAAAAATCTGTCATTGTGCCCTTGAGCAAGGCACTTAACCCTAATTGCTCCTGTAAGTCGCTCTGGATAAGAGCGTCTGCTAAATGACTAAAATGTAAATTTCAATAACATTTTGAAATTGTTATATTGAAGTTTTAACACAACATTCTCAGCATGCAAATGTGTAGCTCCTTAAAGCAGATTGGAATACACTCCCTTCATGTTTCTCTCCATAGTTGATACAGTACTGCTAGCTGGTAGTGTTGGCTACAGTACTGCTAGCTGGTAGTGTTGGCTACAGTACTGCTAGCTGGTAGTGTTGGCTACAGTACTGCTAGCTGGTAGTGTTGGCTACAGTACTGCTAGCTGGTAGTGTTGGCTACAGTACTGCTAGCTGGTAGTGTTGGCTACAGTACTGCTAGCTGGTAGTGTTGGCTACAGTACTGCTAGCTGGTAGTGTTGGCTACAGTACTGCTAGCTGGTAGTGTTGGCTAGCTAGCAATGGCTGCGGTGTTGACTTTGTTTGAAAAAACGGCGTCGCTGCGAACTAATGTATCTGACTAGCTAACCTCGATAGTTTCTCTATACTACACCTTTTATCTTTGATACATAGACAACTATGTAGCTAGCTAACATCACACTAATCACATCGTTTCTTTGTAATGTAAATGTATGTCATATTACCTGCGGAGCGAAGTACAGCATGACTACTCACTCCATATTTAACGGCAATTCGCATTTGAGGACTGTATTGTAGGCCCTCTACTAAGTGATATAGGCACACAGGACATCTGAACAGCAGTTAATCATAAATACACAACCATATTATTTTTACTGTTTGTGCTGTATGTTGACAATCAGCACATGTGGGGTTTGAAACTGCAATGTTTGGTTCCCAAGCCAAGTCTTCTATTATCTGCGCCACTAGGGAAGCTCTCTCATAACTTATAGGTAGCTTAGTGGTTAAGAGCGTTGTGCCAGTAACCGAAAGGTTGCTGGTTCTAATCCCCGAGCCGACTAGGTGAAAAATCTGTCGATGTGCCCTTGAGCAAGGCACTTAAACCTAATTGCTCCTGTAAATCGCTCTGGATAAGAGCGTCTGCTAAATCACTTAAATAGTATATAGCCACGGCAGTATGGTCAATCAGGAACTCCATGGTGCCTTCTTAGACATAACTAACCCAGGGAAATACTGGTAACTGGGTTATTCACCCATCCTCTTTATATGCTGCATACTTCTGGGCACATATTTACTCTGGTATCCAAGACTATGAGTGTTGATCTAGGATCACTTTTGCTTTTCAGATCATACAAAATAAGACAGGGGGGCGGACCATGCCCCTAATTGCTCCTGTAAGTCGCTCTGGATAAGAGCCGTCTGCTAAATGACTAAAAATGTAAATGTCATGCGTCTCAAAGTAGGAATTATTATTGGGTGCATTTTTGTAAAAGTTGAACAGTAAACTATGTTTTATTTTTTTACAGTCAGTCTAAATTCTGAATTTCTGACTGGATTTATAAATCTGGACGAATTAAAGACATCCTCTCTTTAAGTAGTGTATCTGAGCCTCAATTTTACAGTAAAAAAATAAAAATATGCAGGTAAAGACACTAACAACCTGGGGGTGAATTATTCTATGGTTATTTGCATTGTGTGATAGAGATTAATTTTGTACTGTAGAAAAAGTATGATTTCAAAGGCAGAGAGACTGTAGTCAACATCACATTGAATTTCTGGTGTAAATTGAACATCTGCCGCCAGCTCAGTTGGTAGAGCACGGCGCTTGTAACGCGAGGGTAGTGGGTTCGATCCCCGGGACCACCCATACGTAAAAATTTGGATAAAAGCGTCTGCTAAGTGGCATATTGTTATTATAGTAGTTCAGGAGTACCACCTGCAGAGGGCAGCAAAGCGCTTCAGACATGTGACGTCTGCTATTACGAACCATAGAGGAGCTAGGAAACGCATAGATGTAAACAGCTAGCTCGAAATTTTAGAAAAATGCGAATAGAAAAGTGCTACTTTTGTTCGGGGCCTGTTTACCCCGGGCATGGGATGATGTTTGTACGTAATGACTGCAAGGTAGGACTATTTGGTGTTATTTGCCTTGCTTCGCGTCGACAACTTTTGTCTGCATCGCTAGCAAGGTAACGTAGTGGCTCTGGTCCAGGGCGTCGTTCGGCTGCGCTCTCGCCTTTTGGTGGTGTAAATTATTTGGTTTATTGACATGGCTCCGTAAGTCACCGGAGTAAAGATGTCTCTGTAACGCGACTGGTGCCAAACTTTTGTCGCGTTCAGAACAACTGCTGGGAACTCGGAAATCTCGGACTTCCGAGCGTTCAAAACAAATGGGAACTCGGAAAAAAACGAGCTCCGACTGGGAAAAATCGATTTGAAGTTGGAATTCCAACTCGAGTCTCTTTCTAGAGCTCCGACCTGAAAATCACTGACTCGTATTTCTCTGAGCTCCCAGTTGTTTTAAACGCAGCATATGTCCCACGCACTACCGAGTTGCAAGGGCATCCGACGCATGAAAACAAAAAGCTAGTTAACTAACTACAGCGACACAGATACTGATGATAACTAACCCCTTTCATCTGTGACAGCGAGCTACTAGCTAATAAAACGAGCTATACATATGTCAGGAGCATTAATATGATCAATACCGTTGTTGAACCACACTGTTGTTGTATTATTATTATGACGATGATATATACTACTGCATAGAGGTAGCCTCGTACAACCATCCTGATATCGCGAGTTTACATTCTGTGGTTCCGTGTAGGGAAACATAATGTAAATTTGCGAGTTCAGGATGGTTGCGCGATGCTAGCAGCGGTTCCCAAGTAAAATAAATACATTTCAAAGCTCTCTTAATTTTGTAATTAGGTGTTCCGATTCTGCAAGTCAAAGTGCCACAAAAACTTCAAGAAGAAGCGTAACCCAAGAAAGACCAGATGGACGAAGGCATTCAGAAAAGCTTCTGGGAAGGAGTTGACAGTTGTGAGTTATTCTATTGATGTAAATTATAATCCACGGTTTCTTCTTCTTCTATAGTATATTGGCGATCACACAACAGGACCGACAGACTTTCTTATTTTTCTCCATTCACCCAGCGGGTCAGACGCTGGGCACCAACCACACCAGGAATTTTCTTCAGGTATTCAACCTGAACATCCGTCGTCACCCCTGAGATGACTCCTTTGACTGGGGCTCTACTCCGAAGTTCAAAACACAAAACTTCGGTTGTTCGGATTCTTTTGAGGCTCATTGCAATCTTCAGAAATACAATGAATCAAACTCAGACCACTCCACATATGCATCCTTACTCAACAAACGATTCGTTATCATTCACACGTATCCTCCACTCCACTTTTAGACAATTTCCTTTTTTTTTCTCCTGTTTTCGCTACTACTGTTGTCCATTCAGAACATTCGTCTTCACCAACTTTGCTTGAAGCGCTGCTTGGTTCCAACTCAGCATCCACTTCCTCCATATTTTCCTCGCTGGATTTCTTCCTAGGTTCCTGCCCTTACATTTGAGTCATTTAGCAGATGCTGTTATCCAGAGCGATTTACAGTTAGTGCATACATTTTTTCATACTGGCCCCCCATGGGAATCGAACCCACAACCCTGGCGTTGCAAGCGCCATGCTCTACCAACTGAGCTACACGGGGAGGAAGTGTTTCCTGGCCACCGTCCTTCTACATCTGAATAGCTTGTTCTTTGGGATTTTAGACTGGGTGTCTGTAAAGTAGGGCCGGGACGATACCAGTGTCGCGATACTCGTTATTATCGTGGCAAGGAAACAGCCCTAATGTGGGAAACAAACATCATTATGTTGTCATCCAGAGTCACATTTATTCATTTTCCAAGCTGTAGCACACAATATTTTACATACAGCAGGTTTTTTAAGAACCAAATAGTTTGGTCTGCTCTGCTTCGTGTTGTAATTTTTTGCCGTGGAAAAAATATTGCGATGCTGGCATCGTCACAGCCCTGCTGTATAGCACTTTGTGACAACTGCTGATGTAAAAAGGGCTTTATATAAAAATAAATGTTATTGATTTAATTTGACGAGTCCCGTGTAAGTATTCATCAAGTAAATATCCTTTATGTAGCCACTAATAATCATATTATTGTTCACTGCTTCAGGACAACTCATTGGAGTTTGAGAAGCGCAGAAATATTCCAGTCAAATACAGAAGGGAGCTGTGGGGCAAGACAGGTATTTTATGATCCAGCTTTACCCTCTCACATGGCTCTTCAAGTCACATTAGTTCATCATTATAATTGTTTACATTGGACTTAATTGCACTGTTAATGTGAGAGTCATTTAAATGCTGACTAGAAGAGCAACAACCTGACTTATTTTTGTTTTTCAGTGGAGGCGATGAAGAAGGTGGAAGAGATCAAACAGAAACGACAGGCAAAGTTTATCATGAACCGGCGAGTACAATGACTAGTTTTCTGTTTTGGGGATGGTAAATAACAAGCAAAGTCCACAAAAAAAAAATAAAAAAAAATGTCACATGCTTCGTAAAACAACAGGTGTAGACTAAGAGTGGAACGCTGACTTACGGGTCCTTTCCTTATGGGCAAAAAGTTGTAATCTGGTCTTTTGAAGGAACTTCGGGAGTAGATAGCAAAGTCTTTGTGCCAATGTGTGTAGATTGGATACAAGGCAGCATTATTATGATATCTCACTAAATTAGCAAGTCGTTGGTGTCAATGTGTATGTATGGAAACGGTAGCTCAATGAGCTCATACCTGTTTTTCAATCTGCTCATCCTACAGGCTGAAGAAGGGCAAACAGTTGGAGAAGGAAGAGGCCATAAGCGAAGTGAAGAAGAATATTCACCTTATCAAAGCACCTCATGCAGGTGAGACACCTGACTACAATATACACAGCTATTGTCCTCTTCTCTCCTCCTCTTCCCTCTGATCACCTCTTCTCTGCTACATGTACTACAATAAGAAAGATGTCCGTTTGACAAGCAAACAAACGTCTCCTCGACTGACTTTGAGGGGTTGAATGCTTGCCGAGAGCACCTCTAATACATTTCCTCATGAATCTGCAGGCAAAGCCAAACCGCTGGAAGAGAAGATGGTGCAGAAGCTGGCAGAAGACGTGGAAATGGGGGATGATGGTTAATCTGTTGCTTTCGATGTGGTTGGCTTCAACAACTCATTTCTGTGTGCTGTGTTTTTGTCTTTGAGATTTAACTGTTCCGAATGCAAGTCTTCAATCATACTGTGTATAATACAGAGGACATATGTGTTTTTAAAGACGTTGTAATAAATAAAATATAAGGAGCTGATGCGCAGAAGTAAAATTAATGTATCCTCCCAAATGAACGTTCAAAACAATATAAAAATTGATATTAAATATTAATAAAACCATGATTGGTGAAATAGGTTTCTGATGTTCTTATACAGTGCCTAGTGGAAGTCGACACACCCCTTGCACAGTCTTCACATTTTGCTGCCTTGAAATTAAATCGAAAAATGATTATATTAGATTTTTTTTCTCCCTCCTACACAACCGACTTTTTTCCAAATGAATAACAAATATTCACACCGTGTCTCTGATTTTCAAGCATATTTAAGTTGGGACTGAGAGTAGATCACTCAGGAACACTCAACACGTCTTGGAATGACATTCTGGTGTGTCCTTGGCATATATATATTTTTTTATTGTCTCACAGAAAAATACAACTATCCTAAGGTTAGGTTTTCAGAAAACTGAGGTGGGTTTTCCTGTAGCTTTTTACCTGGACTTTGCTCAGTTCATATTTATTTTGATCCTGACAAACTCCCCAGTCCCTGCCGACGACAAGCATACCCATAACATGATGCTGCCGCCACAGTACTTGAAAATACAGAGGGTTTGTGTTGTATTGGATATGTATTGGATATGACCAAAACCTGTAGTTTTTAATTCAGGCCAAAAAGGTCATGTCTTTGCGGCGTTGTTTTGCAGTGTTACTTAACGGCCTTGTTGCTAACAGAATGGATGATCTGGATTTTTTAACAGAATGCTCCCTTCTTTTCAATTTGTCCTACAGGTCAGCAATGTGAAGTGAATGCAATGTTGTTGATCCCTTTTGTATTTTCAAGTATTGTGGTGGCAGCATCATGTTGTGGGTATACTTGCCACAGGCAGGGACTAGTGTTAAAATAAATACAGAATGAAAGGAGTAAAGCCCAGGTAAAAGGTTAGAGGGGAACCTAACCCCAGGATAGAGTTTCATTTTTCTGTACTGCGTCTAAAGTCAATCTGGTGACGTCAACATGATGACAAAAGGTTTTCCTACCAATTATTTGCCTCATTTTGAATGTCATTGTATTTCCAAGCCGCTCTAATGCACTTTTGATTCAATCTTAATCAGCGCTCATTGATGATGCAATGAGTAGAATGCTCAGTCGGGCATCAGTTCAAAATGAACGTTCAAAACAATATTGTGCCGAAACATGCAACCCATGATTGGTGAAATTGGTAAATTACATTAATTTGTCATCACTGATTCCGTCTTCACAATTTTACACTTTTATCACCCAGTGGGTAAATGGTGAGTAAATACTGACATTTTGTCTGTCATAAATGGATGTTCATCATTTACATTTATAAACTCTTATGTGTTGCTCACTAGCAAATTACATGGTGATTGAGGCAGCAGGTAGCTTAGTGGTTAAGAGCGTTGTGCCAGTAACCGAAAGGTCGCTGGTTCTAATCCCTGAGCCGACTAGGTGAAAAATCTGTTGATGTGCCCTTGAGCAAGGCACTTAACCCTAATTGCTCCTGTAAGTTGCTCTGGATAAGAGCGTCTGCTAAAATGTAAATGATTCAATTTTTTTTTTTACCCCCAATTGGTAGTTACAGTCTTGTCCCATCGCTGCAACTCCCCTACGGACTCGGGAGAAGCGACGGTCGAGAGCCATGCGTCCTCCGAAACACAGCCCCGCCATGCCGCACTGCTTTTTGATAAACTGCTTGCTTAACCCGGAAGCCAGCCGCACCAATGTGTCGTAGGAAACACTGTCTAGCTGGCAGGCACCTGGTCCGCCACAAGGAGTCGCTAGAGCGCGATGGGACAAGGAAAACCCGGCCGGTCAAACCCTCCCCTAACCCGGACGACGCTGGGCCAATTGTGCAACGCCTCGTGGGTCTCCTGGTCACGGCCAGCTGTGACACAGCCTGGGATCGAGCCTGGGTCTGTAGTGACGCCTCAAGCACTGCAATGCAGTGCCTTAGACCACTGCACCACTCAGGAAGCCCCTTAATGGTTCTATATTCTAACTGCCCAGAGCTACCCCTCATGGCCTATCCATTGAGCTATTTAAAAAAAAAAACGGTTCTACCCCAAACAGTCTACATTACTTGTGTTTAGTTTTTTGAGAATAATAGGAGTGCTTTTTTTGTTAATGTAGCTCAGTTTGTACTCCACCCAGTAGGTGGCGGCAATACACCATTTGGGATGTAGTCCGCCAATAAAACCTTGAAGAAGAAGAAGAACATAAACAGTCTACATATAATCTGCTGCATCACTAGAGAAAAGGGAGGGAACGGCCAGGCATTACGGCCTTTTCGTTTTTGTGTGTCTAGTGTTGAACCTCGCTTGGTGTAAACTTAAGTTTTGTAGAAAACTTGATATTTACATAGTTCGCCATGTCCAAGGAGATCGAAGGAACAAGGCCTGCCGTCGAGGAGGCAACCCACGAGGAACAGCAGGTTAGATTTTAATTATTTTGATGCTAACAAGCTAGGGTAATGCTACATTGCGAGTAGCTTACTAGCCATGATGATTATGTCAAATCTGGCTGTCAAATCAGCAGTTTAGATGGTTAGCTAGCTAACGTTAGTGACTTAGTTTATTTCAATGTGCATGTGTTTATATCATCAATGTGCATTGAACTGTGTACATAACCATTATTTTAACTATCAAGATGAGTGGTTAGCTAGCTAATTAGTAACACGGTGATAGCTTTCTCAATTTACCGGTAGCTAACATTTTGTCTGCCTGCGTTCATGCATGCCGTAAAGCTTTTTTGGCCACATTGCTGCTAAACAGAAGGCTTTGTTGCCAGCTTGTAACCTAACCCCACTTACGGGAGAATCAAATCAAAGGACATTCCTCTGATAGAATCATAACTAATTAAAAAACCCTATTTCTTGAGCTGCATTGTTGGTTAAGGGCTTGTAAGTAAGCATTCACGGTAAAGTCTACACCTGCTGTATTCGGCACGTGACAAATACAATTTGATTTGAACTAGTAACTAAGCTAATCGTGACTTGTCAACCTCGAGATTGACGAAACACCTTTTGTTGCTGCCTGAACTGTGACAGTAACATGACATTACATCATAACATGTCACCCCCAACCCCATTCATTATTTGTGTTTTTATACTGTGTATTGTGTGTTCTTCTGTCCACTCAGGAGATGGATGACACAGTCCTCAGCCCAGAGAAGGCAGAGGAGGTGAAACTAAAGGCCAGGTTCCCTCATCTTGGAACCAAGCCTGGGGGCTCTGACCTGCTCCGGAAACGGCTTCAGAAAGGGGTAATATGGCCCTTTGGTTGTGCCCTACATACACAACACTTTGGTAGCTGTAGATCAGGGTTCTTCAATTCCGGTCCTGGAGGGCCAAAACACCTCTGTTTTTCATCCTCTCCTTCTAATCAGCGGCTAATTCAGACCTGGGACACCAGGTGAGTGCAATTAACTACCAGGTAGAAATAAAAAAACAGAAGTGTTTCGGCCCTCCAGGACCGGAATTGAAGAACCCTGCTGTAGATGCTTCTAGTTAGGCCGAAACATGCAAACTAGGTTATTTACACTTTACTTTCACAGCAATGCATTTTTGTTATGGAATCATTGTCATGCTTTTTTATAAGCATTCATTTTCTTTGAAAGAGTCAAACAAACACAGACTTCTTTGAACACAAAACAACATCTTTGTAAAGGCTGTGATTTTTTTTATTTTTTATTTATTTCTCTGTGCAGCAAAAGTTCTTTGACTCCGGGGACTACAACATGGCCAAGGCTAAGGTGAAGAACAAGCAGCAGCTCCCTGCGGTGACGCCGGCTGAGAAGGCAGAGATAACAGGGGACCACATCCCCACACCTCAGGACATCCCCCAGAGGAAGCCCTCCATCGTGGCTAGCAAACTGGCTGGCTGAGGGGCTGACGAAACTAGGGAAGCTTTGGAACTTTTACCTGTTCTGTTCTGGTGTTAACCATTCCATTGCTCTCTCCTCTCTTTCTCTCGAGCCGGCCGCACATTTGTTTCCTACTACCCTTACCCCTTGGCCCTAACCCTTCAATCTTTGTTATATCTTGCCAGCGCTTCCACCATAGTACCTACACCTTACAGATTTGAATGATTAGGGCCAAAGGAAGGGGCAGAGAGTGAATTCAGATCAGCGCATGCTCGCTCCCTCATCTCTCTTTCTTCTGCACCCCTTTCTCCCATCACCACCTTCTCTCTCTATGAATTCTGAAAAATAATATTTTTGAGAATCGAGCAGAAAGACTCCTGAGAAATATTGCTGCCGGAGGATGACTGTCTTCGGTTAGTGACTGAAATTATTGGTTTAAAAAAAAAAAAGAGACAAATGTTTGCCAAGTCTACTTCAAAGGGGCCTGTATATCTACTGTAGTGACTGATGGAAACTGTACATAGCCTATCACCATGTATGGGAGAGGCCAGTTCAATGTCTTAAACATGTTTTACCTTTTATAGCTTCCATTGACATTTAAATGATGAGGTAATATTCTAGAATCCTTCATCACGCCTAGAATCCCCTCCTAGTCTGGTCCCAGATCTATTTCTGCTGTCTGGCCAACTTCTTGACCTACGGTCGTTGTCTAGACAACACAAACCGATCTGGGACAATCAGGCTAATTGCCCTCCTTCTCCACTGTCCAAAGCTATGTTCTTTGTTTTGATGCATTGATTGAAAATAGCCCGTATCACACAGATGTCGTGTATATTATCGATCTCATCTAAACCTCTTAAATGGCCTTTTTAACAGTTATGAGCCACTGTTTTCTCTTGGGCAATATTTGCTCGCTCACTCCAGTGAGAGAATCTTTGCTTGTCTGAAATGGCTTTCTAGATAGTGTACTACGTTTTTGAGGCTCTGGTCAAAAGTAGGACGCCATTCTGATGACACAGCCTCTGTGAATCAAGCCTAGGAACGCCTGCCTGCCACTATCTGAGACTCAGGTAATTTAGGTCTAGTAGTCAAGGAACTCACTTAAATGGAATGTCGGTCTGAAGGGTGTGCATGTGCATTGACTGGGTGTAGTCACATTGTGCCATTTGTAAATAAAATAGTTTTGCACAATAGCTTTGTTTTTGACTTTTTATTTATTTAATTTTTGGCTGATGTTTTACTTGTTTTCTGCTTTCACAGTAGCTATAATACTACAGCTGTAGTGTCTGTATATGTAGCTATAATACTACAGCTGTAGTGTCTGTATACATAGCTATAATACTACAGCTGTAGTGTCTGTATATGTAGCTATAATACTACAGCTGTAGTGTCTGTATATGTAGCTATAATACTACAGCTGTAGTGTCTGTATACGTAGCTATAATACTACAGCTGTAGTGTCTGTATACGTAGCTATAATACTACAGCTGTAGTGTCTGTATACGTAGCTATAATACTACAGCTGTAGTGTCTGTATATGTAGCTATAATACTACAGCTGTAGTGTCTGTATATGTAGCTATAATACTACAGCTGTAGTGTCTGTATATGTAGCTATAATACTACAGCTGTAGTGTCTGTATACGTAGCTATAATACTACAGCTGTAGTGTCTATATACGTAGCTATAATACTACAGCTGTAGTGTCTGTATACGTAGCTATAATACTACAGCTGTAGTGTCTATATATGTAGCTATAATACTACAGCTGTAGTGTCTGTATACATAGCTATAATACTACAGCTGTAGTGTCTATATATGTAGCTATAATACTACAGCTGTAGTGTCTGTATATGTAGCTATAATACTACAGCTGTAGTGTCTGTATATGTAGCTATAATACTACAGCTGTAGTGTCTGTATACGTAGCTATAATACTACAGCTGTAGTGTCTGTATACGTAGCTATAATACTACAGCTGTAGTGTCTGTATACGTAGCTATAATACTACAGCTGTAGTGTCTGTATACGTAGCTATAATACTACAGCTGTAGTGTCTGTATACGTAGCTATAATACTACAGCTGTAGTGTCTGTATATGTAGCTATAATACTACAGCTGTAGTGTCTGTATATGTAGCTATAATACTACAGCTGTAGTGTCTGTATACGTAGCTATAATACTACAGCTGTAGTGTCTATATACGTAGCTATAATACTACAGCTGTAGTGTCTGTATACGTAGCTATAATACTACAGCTGTAGTGTCTGTATACGTAGCTATAATACTACAGCTGTAGTGTCTGTATATGTAGCTATAATACTACAGCTGTAGTGTCTGTATACGTGGCTATAATACTACAGCTGTAGTGTCTGTATACGTAGCTATAATACTACAGCTGTAGTGTCTGTATATGTAGCTATAATACTACAGCTGTAGTGTCTGTATATGTAGCCATAATACTACAGCTGTAGTGTCTGTATATGTAGCTATAATACTACAGCTGTAGTGTCTATATATGTAGCTATAATACTACAGCTGTAGTGTCTATATGTAGCTATAATACTACAGCTGTAGTGTCTGTATACGTAGCTATAATACTACAGCTGTAGTGTCTATACGTAGCTATAATACTACAGCTGTAGTGTCTGTATACGTAGCTATAATACTACAGCTGTAGTGTCTGTATACGTAGCTATAATACTACAGCTGTAGTGTCTGTATACGTAGCTATAATACTACAGCTGTAGTGTCTGTATACGTAGCTATAATACTACAGCTGTAGTGTCTGTATACGTAGCTATAATACTACAGCTGTAGTGTCTGTATATGTAGCTATAATACTACAGCTGTAGTGTCTATATGTAGCTATAATACTACAGCTGTAGTGTCTGTATATGTAGCTATAATACTACAGCTGAAGTGTCTATATGTAGCTATAATACTACAGCTGTAGTGTCTGTATATGTAGCTATAATACTACAGCTGTAGTGTCTATATGTAGCTATAATACTACAGCTGTAGTGTCTATATGTAGCTATAATACTACAGCTGTAGTGTCTATACGTAGCTATAATACTACAGCTGTAGTGTCTGTATACGTAGCTATAATACTACAGCTGTAGTGTCTGTATACGTAGCTATAATACTACAGCTGTAGTGTCTGTATACGTAGCTATAATACTACAGCTGTAGTGTCTGTATACGTAGCTATAATACTACAGCTGTAGTGTCTGTATACGTAGCTATAATACTACAGCTGTAGTGTCTATATGTAGCTATAATACTACAGCTGTAGTGTCTATACGTAGCTATAATACTACAGCTGTAGTGTCTGTATATGTAGCTATAATACTACAGCTGTAGTGTCTGTATATGTAGCTATAATACTACAGCTGTAGTGTCTGTATATGTAGCTATAATACTACAGCTGTAGTGTCTGTATATGTAGCTATAATACTACAGCTGTAGTGTCTGTATACGTAGCTATAATACTACAGCTGTAGTGTCTGTATACGTAGCTATAATACTACTATGTTGACCAACACTGGCAAAGAACACAATGCATGTAAAGGAGAATATAATCGGGCCCATTAACCTTCAAATCCATTAACTTGTTAGTCTGGGTGCCGGTCTGTCACCTGGGTGCCGGTCTGTCACCTGGGTGCCGGTCTGTCTGCTCTCTTGCCAACTCCTTATGGAATTGTCATGCCAAATGACAGCAATGGAGTTGGCAAGAGCACAAACTGATCTGGGACCAGGTTAGCTCTATGAGCTCATCTGCATTTGACAATTGATCAAAATCAAATTTTATTTGTCACATACATGTGTTTAGCAGATGTTATTGCAGGTGTAGCGAAATGCTTGTGTTTCTAGCTCAGACAGTGCAGTAATATCTAACAAGTAATATCTTACAATTTCACAACATATACCCAATACACACAAATCTAATTAAGGGATGGAATTAAGAATATATGGATGTATTCTTTAATATGCATATTGATTAATCTGGTGTCCCAGATGGTTGGCTTCTTTTTCAAAACAGAACCCATGAACTGTTGAAACAAAGTTGATTTCTAATAATAATACATGGGACTTATATTGTGACCCAAAGTTGCTTTACAATTACTTTTCAATTCGTAATTTTAAATGAATATTGGAATCTTCATAACCTAAAAGGGGTTATTTATTTTACCTACTTGACACATTTGTAATTCGACAAATCTGGACTATGTTTTTGATACCATCGTTAAATAATATAATAATTAATATATTATCATTGCAATGGATGTTCAAAAAGCAATTTCTTACATTTCCGCGCAGCAGGCCAGGTACTTCTATGCGTGCTTAGGCGCGTGCGCGTTCCCTCAACGTTATCAGGAAAAGAGAAACCAGACACATGCTCATTGCTCACATGGAGCACTCCAAACAAAAGACAATGAAAACATTGATAAATCTCGTAAATTATGTTTATGAAATAAAACAAAACTTGTTTCTCAAAAGTGTAGCAGGTTGTGAACTCTGGAAACAACGTTTACACTCCGAGAATGAGAGCGGTAAATTACTGTAATTAATACATGCATTAAAAGGAATTAATGTAACCAAATGACGGGGATTAAAGGTACATTTACTACTGGAGACATGTGTACTGGTAAATTGATCAAAAATAAAAGGGCAAACAATTCACACAATGAAACAATAAATGCCAAGAATTGGTGGGAGACAGCTGAGCCATTCTGGAGAGAGACTAGCCTATATCTTTGCCACTCACCCCTCCCCTTCTTGTCTCAACATTTTTCATTATACTCAAGACATATTATCTTCACACATATTTTAGATGCTTTTCACTGACAGCTGCAACTCAATAATCAGCTAGGCCTATGTGTATATGTGTTACTGACCCAGTCAGACCAGGCTGGCCTTACCTACATGTTTGAGATTTGATTTGATTGATTAGGATCCACATTAGCCAATGGCGACAGCTAGTCTTACTGGGGTCCGACACATAACGAAAAATACATTACAGACAAAATATTTTACATTTACATTTACGTCATTTAGCAGACGCTCTTATCCAGAGCGACTTACAAATAGGTGCATTCACCTTATAGCCAGTGGGATAACCACTTTACAATCTTTTTTTTTAATTTTTTTGAGGGGACAGCAAATTTACACTGTTACACAAGCTGTACACTCACTACTTTACATAGAAGCAAAGTGTCATTTCTTCAGTGTTGTCACATGAAAAGATATACTCAAATATTTACAAAAATGTGAGGGGTGTACTCACTTTTGTGAGATACTGTATACACACAGTTGAAGTCGGAAGTTTACATACACCTTAGCCAAATACATTCAAACTCAGTTTTTCACAATTCCTGACATTTTATCCTAGTAAAAAGTCCCTGTCTTAGGTCAGTTAGGATCACCACTTTATTTTAAGAATGTGAAATGTCCGAATAATAGTAGAGAGAATTATTTATTTCAGCTTTTATTTCTTTCATCACATTCCTTTACAATTGACAAGCATTTAAAAACATGAACATGTGGTGTGTGTGTATCCATCGGTTCCACATACATGTCAGTACATACACACAGGCGTTGTGCCGTGAAGTGTTGCTTTATTTTATTTATTTTTTTAAACCAGGTTTGCTGTTCACTTGTGCTATATAAGATGGAATGGAGTTCCATGCACCCATGGCTCTGTATAATACTGTACGTTTCCTTGAATTTGTTCTGGACCTGGGGTCTGTGAAAAGACCCCTGGTGGCATGTCTGGTGGGGTAAGTGTGTGTGTCAGTGCTGTGTGTAAGTTGACTATGCAAACAATTAGGAATTTCCAACACATTGATGTTTCTTATATAAATAAGAAGCGATGCAGTCAGTCTCTCCTCAACTCTTAGCCAAGAGAGACTGGAAAGCATAGTATTAATATTAGCCCTCTGATTATAATGAAGAGCAAGACGTGCCGCTCTGTTCTGGGCCAGCTGCAGCTTAACTAGGTCCTCCTTTGCAGCACTGGACCACACCACTGGACAATAATCAAGATAAGATAAAACTAGAGTCTGCAGGACTTTCTTTGTGGAGTGTGGTGTCAAAAAAGCAGAGCATCTCTTTGTTATGGACAGACCTCTCCCCATCTTTACAACCATTGAATCTATATGTTTTGTCCATGACAGTTTACAATCTAAGGTAACGCCAAGTAATTTAGTCTCCTCAACTTGTTCAACAGCCACACCAATGTGACGCCATTCATCACCGGATTCAGCTGAGGTCTAGAACTAAGGGAATGATTTGGACCAAATACAATGCTCTTTGTTTTAGAGATGTTCAGGACCAGTTTATTACTGGCCACCCATTCCAAAACAAAACAAAAACTGACTGCAACTCTTTGTTAAGGGTTTTCAGTGACTTCAGTAGCTGTGGTTGCTGAAGCGTATGTTTGAATGTAATAATGTAATAATGTAAGCAGCCACGAGGAGGTACGCGCCACTCACCTCTCAAGGCAACAGCCACTGGACGCGGAATAGACATACCCATAATGCACAGAGACTTCACACTTGAAGAAGTATGGATATTTCTGTCGGCACGTAGCCGCTATTTTCTCTCTCTCCGCTACTTTTTCTTTTTACATTTTTTTTCTTCCACTGAGTCGCAAATGAAGAGACAGAGGCCAAAGTGAAGATTGGATATAAAGCTTATTGAGTGTCATGGCAGCGTCTGAACTGTACTCCAAGGTAGGCTAATAGGATCAGTGGCATGTAACCTTAGTAGGACTGGAGGATCATTTACTGATAGGAGATAACAGTTAAATGCAGGTAGGCGACTTTATCAACATTGGCCTCAGTTTTGCTCTCACTTGAAGAACCACAGTTAATCTGTGTGCCCCGCATGTAAGTAATTGTGATAGACTTTTAGCAACATGTCAACAATAACTGTGCCACAGACGGTGGTGAGTGATGACACAGTTGTGGAAAGTTACTGTTTAATGGTAACGTTCCTTCGTGTAGCGTTCCTCAGCTACTTTGTGAGTTGCATCAAGATTCTGAAGTTATTAGGTAACCTCAATGCTTTTGTTCCTGAGAAATGTCAATGGTGATTATTGACTAAATAAGTAAAGTTGTCATCTCATCCATAGTGATATTACATTGTATCTTCGAAGAGAATGTTCACAGATTTTTTTTTTTTTAAATGGCATTGATCATTTAGATTAGACTAGAATGCAGTTGTGTAGCCAGAATAGATTCCGACCTATGCTTGTTTCCAGCTGCACTCGGGTCGGATACTCTGAATTGTCCCATTATCCCAACTCTTAACACCGAGAAGATTGAACGGCTGCTAAGGACAGCTAGTTAGCGGTCGTTCAATCTTCTCGTTGAAACGAGTGGGATAATAGGACAATTAGGAGTAACATTTCTCATCCCTGGATTGAGGTACATTTCCTTAATCGACACAGGAAGCCTGTGGTGCAACATTTTCGTTATGTTGACATTTCGATGCGTTAACCAGTGTCCCCGTGTCCATCTACTTCCTCTGTATAATTACAACACGTCAGTACGTTGCCTAGCCATATCTATGACTCATTGCTTTTTAGTCATAGATGTAGCTATATGTGTTGTTGACACGTCCAATGCATTAACCTGTGTTCCTCTGTCCCTCAGTATGCCCGGGTCTGGCTCCCAGATGCTGTGGAGGCGTGGAAGCCAGCAGAGCTCACCAAGGACTACAATCCTGGAGACAGGGCTCTGTGTCTACAGCTGGAGGATGGAACAGTGAGAGGGGAGATAGAGATGGGTCTGGAGGGGTGGAGAGATGGGTCTGGAGGGGAGATAGAGATGGGTCTGGAGGGGAGATAGAGATGGGTCTGGAGGGGAGATAGAGATGGGTCTGGAGGGGAGATAGAGATGGGTCTGGAGGGGAGATAGAGATGGGTCTGGAGGGGAGATAGAGATGGGTCTGGAGGGCTGGAGAGATGGGTCTGGAGGGCTGGAGAGATGGGTCTGGAGGGGAGATAGAGATGGGTCTGGAGGGGTGGAGAGATGGGTCTGGAGGGCTGGAGAGATGGGTCTGGAGGGGTAGAGAGATGGGTCTGGAGGGCTGGAGAGATGGGTCTGGAGGGGTGGAGAGATGGGTCTGGAGGGGTAGAGAGATGGGTCTGGAGGGGTGGAGAGATGGGTCTGGAGAGATGGGTCTGGAGGGGTGGAGAGATGGGGCTGGAGGGCTGGAGAGATGGGTCTGGAGGGGTAGAGAGATGGGGCTGGAGGGCTGGAGAGATGGGTCTGGAGGGGTAGAGAGATGGGTCTGGAGGGGTGGAGAGATGGGTCTGGAGAGATGGGTCTGGAGGGGTGGAGAGATGGGGCTGGAGGGCTGGAGAGATGGGGCTGGAGGGGTGGAGAGATGGGTCTGGAGGGGTGGAGAGATGGGTCTGGAGGGGTGGAGAGATGGGTCTGGAGGGGTGGAGAGATGGGTCTGGAGGGGTGGAGAGATGGGTCTGGAGGGGTGGAGAGATGGGTCTGGAGGGGTGGAGAGATGGGTCTGGAGGGGTAGAGAGATGGGTCTGGAGGGGTGGAGAGATGGGTCTGGAGGGGGTGGAGAGATGGGTCTGGAGGGGTAGAGAGATGGGTCTGGAGGGGTGGAGAGATGGGTCTGGAGGGGTGGAGAGATGGGTCTGGAGGGGAGATAGAGATGGGTCTGGAGGGGTAGAGAGATGGGTCTGGAGGGGTAGAGAGATGGGTCTGGAGGGGTGGAGAGATGGGTCTGGAGGGGGTGGAGAGATGGGTCTGGAGGGGTGGAGAGATGGGTCTGGAGGGGAGATAGAGATGGGTCTGGAGGGGAGATAGAGATGGGTCTGGAGGGCTGGAGAGATGGGTCTGGAGGGGTGGAGAGATGGGTCTGGAGGGGTGGAGAGATGGGTCTGGAGGGGTGGAGAGATGGGTCTGGAGGGGTGGAGAGATGGGTCTGGAGGGGTGGAGAGATGGGTCTGGAGGGGTGGGGGCAAGTCCTCCGAATGTATCGTCCATGTTGTAAATAAGTTGTTTCCCTGTTTATTTATGTACTTGGTTAATACATTTACTTGAGCCGAAAACATGTTGATGAAGTTAGTTACCACCTTGGCTTGAGTAAGTGAAGGCTTCACCCTATAGCTACAGCGTGTGGACACATGTTCATATGTAGCCTAAACATGTTTTATTTTAGATCAAGCTAGATACAGGGACAGAAAAGTAAGAGGCCACACCGCCATACCGATGGTGCTTTTACTCTTAAGTGTTTTGCTGCGCACAGCAGCTGTAGGTTCAAGTTGAGGCATGTACTGCATGTACTTCAGGTATGGAAATAAGCCCAAGATATTATCTGAGTGGCTGGGCAGAAGAGAGTCACCAATGTAACTGCCTATTTTAAAGGACGCATGGAGGATTCAGTACTTAACCCTCCCGTTGTCCTAGGGTCAAAATGACCCGCCACTGTGTTGAACCAACTTTATTAATTTTTATATCTTTCTTTAAAGTCTCACTGCCTCCTTCTCACAAATGATCCCCAAAATATAAAAATTAAATAAAGTTGGTTCAACACAGTGGCGGGTCATTTTGACCCTAGGACAACGGGAGGGTTAAAGCTGAAATTCACATAGAAATGTGTGTTATAGATCTGTCATTCTCATTGAAAGCCAGTCTAAGAAGCGGTAGATCTGTTCTATGTGCGCTATTTCTACGCTTCCCGTTCTTAAGTTTAGGTTTTTGCGTCTTTTTACTGTCGGTTTTGTACACCAGCTTCAAACAGCTGAAAATACAATATTTTTGGTGTAGGAAAAATATATTTTACAGTGGTTTAGATGGTACAATGTTTCTGTAGACTATACTTGTTTGTTTTGTTACATAAACTGAAATTAGGCAAACGATTAGAATTTCAACACTTTCTGCGTAGTGCGCCTTTAATTAATTAGAAGGCAATTCCCACGTTGAATAAACAACCCATATCAGATGCATTGCACCATCCCACATAAGCTTGCACTAATTTCTAGTGCTTGTCCAGTGAATATATATATATATATATATATATATATATATATATATATATATATATATATATATATATATATATATATATATATATATACGTTATTGTTATTATGGGAGGGGTGTTGTGTTCATCTGACTGCTGTGTTTTCTTCCAGAACGTGGAACACAAGATTGACCCCCAGACCAACAGTTTACCTCCTCTAAGGAACCCTGATATCCTGGTTGGGGAGAACGACTTGACAGCTCTCAGCTACCTCCATGAACCAGCCGTACTGCACAACCTCAAAGTGCGCTTCGTGGAGTCCAAGATGATCTACACCTACTGCGGTAAAGAGACACGCACACACACACACACACACACACACACGCACACACTCCCAAGTCCATCTACACGTACTGTGGTACAAACTAAAGCCTTTTAACTCTGTTCTGGTGAGTCACTGTAGACTTTGGAGTCCTGTTCACAGGACTGTCAGTTCTGTTTGAGGTAATATAGATAGTGCCGATCGTATATTGAGAAGTCTGTGTCCTGTCATTCTGACTTACCATTCAGAATGCGTCCTGCTGAACTCGCTCCATATGTCAATGGTGACAGTGGGGAGGGACAGACAGAGCTGTATATTTATAGGGTCATTTCATGTGGAAATTAGATCGTTGTCATATTGTTGTGAATTTATATCTGTGTCTGGCAAAACATTTGTTGTTAACTGCTAACAGACCTGGGTCGAATACATGGGCTATTTGAAATCTTTGAAATTCTTGTGCGTGCTTGATTGACCATGTCACTGATTTGTTGATGCGAATTCATTCAGGCATCGTGTTGGTTGCTATCAACCCCTATGAGAGTATTCCCATCTATGACCATGACATCATCAATGCCTACAGTGGACAGAACATGGGCGATATGGACCCTCACATATTCGCTGTGGCAGAGGAGGCTTACAAACAGATGGCCAGGTCTGTCAATCACTCATCTAAATGTCTTGGCCGTGCTTCCTTCCTTCCTTCCTTCCTCCCTTGACATGATTGGACAGGTGAAGTTAAGGGCTCCACCACTTGGCTTTCAGCTGTCCAGTCATGCCAGATCAGTGATTACTTCAAGGAAGGGTGAAAGCAATTTCCAAGTCACTTATCAATCATCCAAATGATCAATTTATCCAAATTATTGAAGTTTTGTTCTTGTTCTTCTTGTTCTTCTTGTTCTTCTTGTTCTTCTTGTTCTTCTTCTTGTTCTTCTTGTTCTTCTTGTTCTTGTTCTTCTTCTTGTTCTTCTTGTTCTTCTTCTTGTTCTTCTTGTTCTTCTTGTTCTTCTTCTTCTTCTTCTTCTTGTTCTTCTTCTTCTTCTTCTTCTTCTTCTTCTCCCAGAGATCAGAGGAACCAGTCCATCATAGTGAGTGGGGAGTCTGGGGCTGGTAAAACAGTCTCTGCTAAGTATGCCATGCGGTACTTTGCTACAGTCAGCGGGTCGTCCAGCGAGGCTAATGTGGAGGAGAGAGTGCTGGCCTCCAGCCCCATCATGGAGGTAAGACACCACAGGTCTTCTTTCAATTCAATAAACTTAATTGATCCTAGAGGGGAAATTATTGTTGGAAGTTCAAGGCAAATGTTGTGGAATTTGCAGATAGAAATGTCATAAACAGAGCTTACAGTATATCTATCTGAAAGTTCCACAATGTTTTGCCCTGCCGAACTTGGCCCATGTCTACTTGTATGTCTCTAGCCAACTACCCAAATGATACCCGTAGCCTGTTCTTTCTGTTTTTCCTCTAGGCCATCGGAAATGCAAAGACGACTAGAAACGACAACAGCAGTCGATTTGGGAAGTACATCGAGATTGAATTCGACAAGAACTATCGCATCATCGGGGCCAACATGAGGACGTACCTGCTGGAGAAATCTAGAGTGGTGTTTCAGGTGAGGCGCAATACATGGACAGTATTCGGTATGGTTGGAGTCCAGGTGGTGTTCTTTAGGGCAAACCGTTTTCGTGCCTACTCAACATGACCCCGTTTTTCTGAGTTTCCCCATCTGTAAAAGGAAGTCTTCACTGTATGTTGTGCTGCTATAGCTGAAATGCCCTCATTCCTCACTCTTCCTAATGAATTACGGGGCTTTACGATTTTCTAACCAACACACATTCCTGAAGACAAAGAGGTAGTGTGCCACTTCCAGTCTGTCTTTATTTTTAAAACTCTATTTGATTAAACACTTTGTCGTCTTTGCAGGCTACCGAGGAGAGGAACTACCATATCTTCTACCAACTGTGTGCCTCCTCACACCTACCCGAGTTCAAAACCCTCCAGTTAGGTAGGATTCTACGCTAAACAAAAATATAAACGCAACATGTAAAGTGTTGGTCCCATGTTTCATGAGCTGAAATAAAATATCCCAGAAATATTCCATACGCACAAAAAAAGCTTATTTCTCTTAAATTTTGTGCGCAAATTTGTTTACATCCCTGTCAGTGAGCATTTCTCCTTTGCCAAGATAATCCATCCGCCTGACAGGTATGGCATATCAAGAAGCTGATTAAACAGCATGATCATTACACAGGTGCACCTTGTGCTGGGGACAATAAAAGGCCACTCTAAAATGTGCAGTTTTGTCACACAACACAATGCCACAGATGTCTCAAGTTTTGAGGAATGTCCACCAGAGCTGTTGCCAGAGTATTTCATGTTCATTTCTCTACCATAAGCCACCAGAGCTTTGTTTTTAGAGAATTTGGCAGTACAGTCAACCGGCCTCACAACCGCAGACCACATGTATGGCTTCGTGTGGGCGAGCGGTTTGCTGATGTCAACGTTGTCAGCAGAGTGCCCCATGGTGGTGGTGGGGTTATGGTATGGGCAGGCGTAAGCTATGGACAATGAACATAATTGCAGTTTATCGATAGCAATGTGAATGCACAGAGATATCGTGACGAGATCCTGAGGCCCATTGTCGTGCCATTCATCCAACGCCATCACCTCATGTTCCCGCCAATATCCAGCAACTTTGCACAGCCATTGAAGAGGAGTGGGACAACATTCCACAGGCCACAATCAACAGCCTGATCAACTCTATGCGAAGGAGATGTGTCGCGCTGCATGAGGCAAATGGCGGTCACACCAGATACTGACTGGTTTTCTGATCCACGCCCATAGCTGTTTTATAAGGTATCTGTGACCAACAGATGCATATCTGTATTCCCAGTCGTGTGAAATCCATAGATTAGGGCCTAATTAATTTATTTCAATTGACTGATTTTCTTATATGTTGCGTTTTATATTTTTGTTCAGTATGTATTTTACACCAAGGCTCTCCAACCCTGTTCCTGGAGACCTGCCGTCCTGCAGGTTTTTGCTCCAACCCTAATCCTAGCACGCCTGATTCTAATAATTAGCTGGTTGATAAACTGAATCAGATTAGTGACAACTGGGGTTGGAGCGAAAAAACCTACAGGAGGGTAGCTCTCCAGGAACAGGGTTGGGCAACCCTGTTACACGTAAATACAGAAGAGTAGTCCTCTCTGAGTGAACTAAAGCTTCTCTATAACCCTATCACTCATGCTTCCACGCAGAGTCTGCAATGCTGCTATCAAGGCAACAGAAAATGTAACCAATGTGTGCTGTTATTTCCTTACGTACGAAAGGAATATGCTTCCACAGAGAGTAGTTGGGTGGAATATCGGTAATGAAATGCATCCAAAACATAGCCTGATCCCAGAACTGTTTTTTTGCTATCATGCTAACTCATTGCACGCTCCATAGACATGTTGAATGATTGATTCATAGGAAAGCTACGGCAGGTAGATTGACATGAGGCCATTGTCTGCAGGCAGCGCTGATGACTTCCACTGTACCAACCAGGGAGGCAGCCCTGCCATAGAGGGAGTAGACGATGCCAAAGAGATGTGCAGCACCAGGAAGGCTTTCTCGTTGTTAGGTGAGTTAGTATTAATAGCGAAATACCCCAAGCAAATACTGTACCAGCAACTGTGGTTGTGCAGAAATAAAATCGCCTTGAATCATGAATCTTCTTTGCTCACTGGAGAGTGTTCAGCAATACATTTGTCTAGCTAAATGTACTTTATATTCGAGTCTAATTCGGCACTCGTTGGCCTGTAATGCTTGTTGGCCTGGTGGTGAGCCAGACTTGGTTGTAGTCACTGGAGACGGCAATTAAAGGTTTTCTCTCTCTCTTTTTTTGTTTCAGGAATCAATGAAACATACCAAATGAAACTTTTCCAAATCCTGGCAGCTGTGCTTCACCTTGGCAATGTGGAAGTGAAAGACAGAACTGCAGACAGCAGCAACATCCCGGTGAGTTCAAACCAGACTCTGGCTGCGTCCCAAATAGCACCCTATTCCCTATATAGTGCACTACTTTTGACCAGAGCCCACTAAGGGTCCTGTATAGGCATTGGAATAGGGTGCCATTTTAAGAAGCTATTGTACCGTCCCATGTTTTACTATTCTCGCATAGTAGGACTGTCCTGCACATTTCCCTTGTCAGCATAGAGATATGCAGGACAATGCATCCCTGAGTGTAGCCTAAGGGGCTGTTGAAAGTACAACAATGCTGCCAATTCTATGTTGATTTTGCATGGAATGCTGGCCCTTTGATTTTTTTTTTTTAGACCTTTATATTCGGGCCGGGTTTCCCGGACACAGATTTAAGCCTGGTCCTGAGCTAAAAAGCACACTCAATGGAAAATCTTATTTGAAAGTGCTTTTTTTTTTGTCCAGGACTAAGCCTAATCTGTGTCCAGGAAACCGGCCCTTAGTCCGAAACTGATTGGTGTTCATGTTATGATTATGGTATTATATGATCATTATATTATTATATATTGTTGTGTCCTTACAGCCTGACAATAGTCACTTGATAGTGTTCTGTGAGCTGATGGGCGTGGCCTACCAGGACATGTCCCATTGGCTGTGCCACAGGAAATTGAAGACTGCCACGGAGACCTACGTCAAGCCCCTCCCCAAAGTGCATGCGGTCACTGCACGGGACGCCCTGGCCAAACACATCTACGCTAAACTCTTCAGCTGGATCGTAGACCACATCAACGAGGCTCTGCGCTCTGCCGTCAAACACCACTCCTTCATTGGGGTTCTCGACATCTATGGGTGTGTGTGTCAGTGATGTTTTGTGGTGTTTGCATTGTGAATTTACACTGAGTGTACAAAACATTAAGGACACCTTCCTAATATTGAGTTGCACCCCCTTTTGCCCTAAGTCGAGGCATGGACTCTACAAGGTGTGGAAAGCGTTCCACAGGGATATTGACTCCAATGTTTCCCACAGTTGTGTCAAGTTGGCTGGATGTCCTTTGGTTGGTGGAACATTCTTGATACACACGGGAGACTGTTGAGCGTGAAAAACCCAGCAGCGTTGCAGTTCTTGACACAAACCGGTGCCCTGGCACCTACTACCATACCCCGTTCAAAGGCACTTAAATGTTTTGTCATGCCAAATTCACAATCCATGTCTCAGTTGTCTCGAGGCTTAAAAACCCTTCTTTAACCTGTCTCCTCCCCTTCATCTACAGGGATCATAGCTTCCACCTGGATTCACCTGTTCAGTCTATGTCATGGAAAGAGCAGCTGTCCTTAATGTTTTGTCCACTCAGTGTATAAACGGTTTCTTGATCTTAGTCATGTTTCATTTCCTGTTTTCCCCCCAGGTTTGAAACGTTTGACATCAACAGCTTTGAGCAGTTCTGTATTAACTATGCCAACGAAAAGCTCCAACAGCAGTTTAACATGGTAGGTCTCTCTCTCTCTCTCTCTCTCTCTCTCTCTCTCTCTCTCTCTCTCTCTCTCTCTCTCTCTCTCTCTCTCTCTCTCTCTCTCTCTCTCTCTCTCTCTCTCGCCCTCTCTCGCCCTCTCTCTCTCTCTCTCGCCCTCTCTCTCTCTCTCTCTCTCGCCCTCTCTCTCTCTCTCTCGCCCTCTCTCTCTCTCTCTCTCTCTCTCTCGCCTCTCTCTCTCTCTCGCCCTCTCTCTCTCTCTCTCTCTCTCGCCCTCTCTCTCTCTCTCTCGCCCTCTCTCTCTCTCTCTCTCTCGCCCTCTCTCTCTCTCTCTCTCTCTCGCCCTCTCTCTCTCTCTCTCTCTCCCCTCTCTCTCTCTCTCTCTCTTCCGCCCTCTCTCTCTCTCTCTCTCTCGCCCTCTCTCTCTCTCTCTCTCTCTCGCCCTCTCTCTCTCTCTCTCGCCCTCTCTCTCTCTCGCCCTCTCTCTCTCTTTGATTGAACAAGCCTGTTCATGTCATCTTCATGAGAGGCACACCATCAAACCCCTAGATCTGAGAGGATCGGATAGGTTTAAGCAATATGGTGATAGCTTCATCTTGCCCTGTGTTATGCCAGGTCGCCATATTGCATAAAATGCTCAGACCTCCTCAAATACCTAGGGTGTAGGGACTAGGGCTTGATTTGGGAATCAGGCTTTTAAATGTCAGCTGTTTCTCTGCCTCTGTCATTTTGTCTGTTTTAAAAACGTTAGGTCAGAGGTCAGCTTTTGTTCTCTCTCACTGCAGCATGTGTTCAAGCTGGAGCAGGAGGAGTACATGAAGGAGCAGATTCCCTGGACGCTGATAGACTTCTATGACAACCATCCCTGTATCAACCTCATCGAGGCCAAGATGGGTGTCCTGGACCTGCTGGACGAGGAGTGCAAAGTAACATGAAATAGATACACACACACACACACACACACACACACTAATAATGATGGAGGTCCTAGAATGGATCCCAGTGGAACACCACGATGGGGCGGGGGAGGTGGGGGGACGGGGGGGACGGGGGGAGTTTACTCTTAAGGCTACTCCACACATACAGCGCCTTCAGAAAGTATTCATACCCCTTGACTTATTCCACATTGTTGTTACAGCCTGAATTCAAAATGGACTAAAATAAAATAAAATGTATCTCACCCATCTACACACAATATCCCATAATGACAAAGTGAAAACATGTTTTTAGAAATGTTTGCAAGTTTTCTGAAAATGAAATACAAAAGTAATTGACGTAAGTATTCACACCCCTGAGTCAATAAATGGTATCAGCACCTTTGGCGGCGATTACAGCTTTGAGTCGTCAATCAGCTTGCCCATCTGGGTTTGGGGACTCTCCCATTCTTCCTTGCAGATTTTCTCAAGCTCTGTTAAGTTAGATGGGGAGCGGGGGTGAACAGCAATCTTCAAGCCTTTCCACAGATTTTCAATGGGATTCAATTCTGGGCCACTCAAGGACTTTCACATTCTTGTTCTGAAGCCATTCCAGCGTTGCTTTGGCTGTATGTTTGGGGTCATTGTCCTGTTGGGATGTAAATCTTCGCCCCAGTCTAAGGTCGTTTGCACTCTGAAGCAGGTTCTCATCAAGGATTTACCTGTATTTGGCTCCGTTCATTGTTCCCTCTATCCTTACCAGTCTCCCCTATCCCTGCTGCTGAAAAGCATCCCCATGTCATAGCATGATGCTGCCACCACCATGCTTCACGCTAGGGATGGCGTTCGATGGGTGATGAGCTGTGCCAGGTTCTCTCCAGACATAGCACTCTGCATTCTCGAGTGGCTTCCGTCTGGCCATTCTCCAATAAAGCCCAGATTGGTGAAGTGCTGTAGAGACTGTTGTCCTTCTGGCAGGTTCTCCCATCTCAGCCAAGGAACTCTGTAGTTCTGTCAGAGTGGTCATTGGGTTCTTGGTCACCTCCCTGACCAAGGTCCTTCTTGCCCGGTTGTTCAGTTTGGTCGGAAGGCCAGCTCTAGTCTGGGTAGTTCTATATTTTTTAAATTTCCTAATGATGGAGACCACTGTGCTTTCGGAAAATGTCAACACTCTAGAAATTGTTTTATACCCTTCCCTAGATATATGCCTCATCACAATTCTCAGAGATCTACAGATGCTCCTTGGACTTCATGGTATAGTTTCTGCTCTGACATGCGCTGTCAACTGTGGGACCTTATATAGACAGATGTGTTTATTTCTAAATAATGTACAAACAATTGAATTGGCCACAGGTGGATTCCAATCAAGTTGTAGCGACATCTCAAGGATGATCAAATGAAATGGGATGCACCTGAGCTCAATTTGGAGTGTCTTAGCAAAGGGGGTGTGAATATTTATGTAAATTAGATTTCTGTTTTTCATTTTCAATACATTTGCCAGAATTTCTCAAAACATGTTTTCACTTTCTCATTATGGGGTATTGTGTGTAGATGGGTGAGAACAATCAAGTTTTTAATCCATTTTGAATTCAGACTGTAACAAAACAAAATGTGGAATAAGTTGAGGGATATGAATCATTTCTGAAGGCACTGTACACACAGGCACATATTTAGGATGTGAGTCAGGTTGATGTGTTACCTTCTCTCCTCCCTTCCTCCTTTTCTCTCCTCCCTTCCTCTCCTCCCTTCCTCTCCTCCCTTCCTCTCCTCTCCTCCCTCCCTCAGATGCCCAAAGGCTCTGATGACACATGGGCTCAGAAACTTTACAACACCTTCTTGAAGAAAAGTGATCTTTTTGACAAACCTCGTCTGTCCAACAAAGCCTTTATCATCCTCCACTTTGCAGACAAGGTACACAAGCATCCTGTTAAAAAAAAAAACTACTTCGTAAATACTTTTATTTTTACTCTAGTTGAGATGTCAGACCTTCTATTTATGAATGCCTGTTTGCTGTCTGGCTGTAGGTTGTTGAGCTCATTGAGCAAAGTGACTGACTGACTGAAATAGCTCTCCTAATTTGAGCAGTACTAACCAAACCACTCCTGGTCTAGACTGAGGGTCAGGTTGATTATCTCATTTTATGTTTCTTCTTATCATGGCTGGACCTGGGTGGATTTCCCTACCCTCTGTTTGACCCTTTGTTCCCAGGTGGAGTATCAGTGTGACGGGTTCCTGGAGAAGAATAAGGATACTGTCAATGAGGAGCAGATTAATGTGCTCAAGCTAAGCAAGGTTCGTTTGTTTGTTTGTTTGTTTGTTTGAGGCCAAAGACTCCACCTTTCTCCAGTCGTCCTGTCTGTAAATACCTTCTGTATACCAGTGAGTCTTATGTAGAGGACCATCATAGTGCCCTGAGGTTAACTAGTCTCTCTGTGTGATGTTTGAACTTGGAGAACACACCCCAGCACAGAGCTGTAGAAACAAGTCTTATGTTTTGGAGCTTGACAGCCCATTTCATGTAATGGGAAACTGCCCCCTGGTGGTCAATAAATGTTCCTACCTGAATGATCCGTCAGGGCATCAATAATAATAATAATAATAATAATATGCCATTTAGCAGACGCTTTTATCCAAAGCGACTTACAGTCATGTGTGCATAATTTATTTTAATTTTTTTGTGCCCTTTTCATATGGTCACAACACACTGGAGAAAAAAAAAATACACAGTTGCATATAGCAGCCAAAGAACCAAAAGATTGCAAGTCAAGAGATAAATGGTCTCAAACAACCGTTTCCTGTTCCACTGTTTGAGACGTGTTTGACTCTTCTGTCCAGTTTGATCTGCTGTTGGAGCTGTTCAGCGATGAGGAGAAGACTACATGCCCCCCTGCCAGTCGCAGTAAGATGACACGGCCTGTTCAGGCTCAGAGAGACCACAAGAAGACCGTTGGAACGCAGGTGGGACTAAAACATAAATCAGCCTTCTGATGGTTTAGATTCGGATTTGGAAGTCATGTTAAACACACGTTGCTGTGTTAAAACCTTCTCAATGTAAATCTGATGTTTTTTTAGCATGACTAGTGCTTTACTACATTAGATTTGTTTTATTTGACCCCATGACCCCTTGACCCCCCTCCTCAGTTTCGTAACTCTCTACATCTGCTGATGGAGACTCTGAATGGAACGACCCCTCACTATGTACGCTGCATCAAGCCCAACGACCTCAAATCCCCATTCACGTGAGTCTGCCTCCACGCCCCTTTAACCTAGGTATTGTTCATTTAGGCACCAAACAGAGAAAAAAAACCCGGCTGAAATAGAGAGGGACTATCTGGAGTTGTCAAAATAAGAAATGTTCATTTTTGTTTTCGGTTTCAAAACGTTTTAAAAAAGTTATGTTCCCTAATAAATATGACTCAGTTATTATCGTTTTGTGGCACCCTGCGAAAGAGAAAGTAACAACGTTGTTTCAACATATTGTGACATGGAATCTACGTGGAAAAATACATTGGATTTGAGAAAAGTCATCAACGTAAACTGTTTTTCAGGATGAAATTTCAACCGCGGGATTATGTAATGGTAACCAATTTTCAACAGACAAACCTTGTATAAAATATGTTGAATTTGTACCTTTTTGAAACAACGTCAGATCTTCAACATTATGTCCACTATCAGAACAAAAACAATAGGCCCGGCAGCACCTCCTACTGGAGGGTTGATGTAACTACAGCTGCCCTTTGGTCTCCCTTCCAGGGTTTTAACCAAGCACAGCCCTGATATTTGTCACTGACTACTACCAATGTGCTATTGTGAGAACTCTTAATAACGAACTAAATTAATTGTTGCTATCGAAGTCATTCCAAAGGGTAGATTTTAACAGAGCAAATTAAATGTAACCGTACTTTATCAGTCATCATCAATGAAACTATTTAGGCCTATATAGCATTATGGAAGTCATCAACAGCTATTGTTTTAAATTCAATCCAGGGTTAAACTAAAAATAGACGATACATATAGGCCTAGGGTTTCAAGCTTTGGTTGATTTCTAATTTAATCTTCAAGTTAATAATTAATATGTTGGATTTAATGTCTCCATCTTAACCAAAAATCAGAGTTAAAGAATAGGACTAAATCAAACCAAATCAAACGTTAAATGTACTTTAAATGATGTTGATTTCATTTAGGCCTGTTCTTTAACTTGTATTTTTGGTTGAGATGGAGACGTGAATCCAACATATCAACTATTAATTTGTAGACAAACTGGAATTAAAGTCAAACTAAGTCAGATACACAAAATACACTGCTCAAAAAAATTAAGGGAACACTAAAATAACACATCCTAGATCTGAATGAATGAAATAATCTTATTAAATACTTTTTTCTTTACATAGTTGAATGTGCTGACAACAAAATCACACAAAAATTATCAATGGAAATCAAATGTATCAACCCATGGAGGTCTGGATTTGGAGTCACCCTCAAAATTAAAGTGGAAAACCACACTACAGGCTGATCCAACTTTGATGTAATGTCCTTAAAACAAGTCAAAATGAGGCTCAGTAGTGTGTGTGGCCTCCACGTGCCTGTATGACCTCCCTACAACGCCTGGGCATGCTCCTGATGAGGTGGCGGATGGTCTTCTGAGGGATCTCCTCCCAGACCTGGACTAAAGCATCCGCCAACTCCTGGACAGTCTGTGGTGCAACGTGGCGTTGGTGGATGGAGCGAGACATGATGTCCCAGATGTGCTCAATTGGATTCAGGTCTGGGGAAGCGGGCGGGCCAGTCCATAGCATCAATGCCTTCCTCTTGCAGGAACTGCTGACACACTCCAGCCACATGAGGTCTAGCATTGTCTTGCATTAGGAGGAACCCAGGGCCAACCGCACCAGCATATGGTCTCACAAGGGGTCTGAGGATCTCATCTCGGTACCTAATGGCAGTCAGGCTACCTCTGGCGAGCACATGGAGGGCTGTGCGGCCCCCCAAAGAAATGCCACCCCACACCATGACTGACCCACCGCCAAACCGGTCATGCTGGAGGATGTTGCAGGCAGCAGAACGTTCTCCACGGCGTCTCCAGACTCTGTCACGTCTGTCACGTGTGCTCAGTGTGAACCTGCTTTCATCTGTGAAGAGCACAGGGCACCAGTGGCGAATTTGCCAATCTTGGTGTTCTCTGGCAAATGCCAAATGTCCTGCACGGTGTTGGGCTGTAAGCACAACCCCCACCTGTGGACGTCGGGCCCTCATACCACCCTCATGGAGTCTGTTTCTGACCGTTAGAGCAGACACATGCACATTTGTGGCCTGCTGGAGGTCATTTTGCAGGGCTCTGGCAGTGCTCCTCCTGCTCCTCCTTGCACAAAGGCGGAGGTAGCAGTCCTGCTGCTGGGTTGTTGCCCTCCTACGGCCTCCTCCACGTCTCCTGATGTACTGGCCTGTCTCCTGGTAGCGCCTCCATGCTCTGGACACTACGCTGACAGACACGGCAAACCTTCTTGCGACAGCTCACATTGATGTGCCATCCTGGATGAGCTGCACTACCTGAGCCACTTGTGTGGGTTGTAGACTCCGTCTCATGCTACCACTAGAGTGAAAGCACCGCCAGCATTCAAAAGTGACCAAAACATCAGCCAGGTAGCATAGGAACTGAGAAGTGGTCTGTGGTCACCACCTGCAAAACCAGTCCTTTATCGGGGGTGTCTTGCTAATTGCCTATAATTTCCACCTGTTGTCTATTCCATTTGCACAACAGCATGTGAAATTTATTCTCAATCAGTTTTGGTTCCTAAGTGGACAGTTTGATTTCACAGAAGTGTGATTGACTTGGAGTTACATTGTGTTGTTTAAGTGTTCCATTTATTTTTTTGAGCAGTGTATATATATATATATATATCCTTTAAATGTTAATATTTGGTTGCGTTGACAACCAAACACAATTCAATATCACTTCTGCAATACAGTAAATAGCCTATTAGCTTGTCGACAAGTTAACAAATAAATGTTGGATTCCAACTAAACCAAAAATAAAAGTTGAAGAATAGTATTAAGCTAAGTAGCTCAGATGAAATTAGATGAATCTCTTTTTAAATGTTGATATTTGGTTGCGTTGTCAACCAAACACAATTCAATATTACTTTTGTAATCCAGTAAATAGCAAACATGTAAGGCTATCTTACAAAACTAATGTAACCGTAGTTATTCAAACTTTAAAATGAGTAACACACTCATGGTCACATTCTGAGGGTTAGCCTCCTGTAACTATAAATGTCTTGTGTAATCGTAGGAAGTGTGCGTGCAAAGGTCGAGGGGTCTGTGGAGATCTTCACAATATAATAATCTGTCAGAAACTCCAACAACATTGATCACTTGCACCATGTACTTTTAATGTAATCTCAACTGTAATCCAGGTCATTTGGTTGTGCTTCAGATGAAGCACAGGTATAACACATTACATTTCTCGGATCTTTTATTTCAGCTCATAAAACATGGGACCAAGACTTTACATGTTGCGTTTATATTTTTGTTCAGTGTGTATATATAAATATATATATATATATATATATATATATATATATATATATATATATATATATATATATATACACATACAGTGCATTCGGAAAGTATTCAGACCCCTTCACTTTTTCCACATTTTGTTACGTTATAGCCTTATTCTAAAATCGATTACATTTAGATTTTTCCTCATTAATCTACACACAATACCCCATAATGACAAAGCAAAAACAGGTTTTTAGAAAATGTTGCTAATTTACTAAACACACTAAACTGAAATATCACATTTACATAAGTATTCAGACCCTTTACTCAGTACTTTGTTGAAGCACCTTTGGCAGCGATTACAGTCTTGCGTCTTCTTGGGTATGACGCTACAAGCTTGGCACACGTGTATTTGGGGAGATTCTCCCATTCTTCGCTGTAGATCCTTCAAGCTCTGTCAGGTTGGATGGGGAGCTGTCAGGTCTCTCCAGAGATGTTAGATCGGGTTCAAGTCCAGGTTCTGGCTGAGCCACTCAAGGACATTCAGAGACGTGTCCCGAAGCCACTCCTGCATTGTCTTGGCTGTGTGCTTAGGGTCGTTGTCTTGTTGGAAGGTGAACCTTCACCCTAGTCTGAGGTCCTGAGCGCTCTGGAGCAGGTTTTCATGAAGGATCCCTGTACTTTGCTCCGTTCATCTTTCCCTCGATCCTGACTAGTCTCCCAGTCCCTGCCACTGAAAAACACTCCTCATTAAAAGGCACATGACAGCCTGCTTGCAGTTTGCCAAAAGGCACCTAAAGACTCTCAGACCATGAGCAACAAGATTCTCTGGTCTGATGAAACCAAGATTGAACTCTTTGGCCTGAATGCCAAGCGTCACGTCTGGAGGAAACCTGGCACCATCCCTACGGTGAAGCATGGTGGTGGCAGCATCATGCTGTGGGGATGTTTTTCAGAAGGTTCACCTTCCAACAGGACAACGACCCTAAGCACACAGCCAAGACAACGCAGGAGTGGCTTTGGGACAAGTCTCTGAATATCCTTGAGTGGCCCAGCCAGAGCCTGGACTTGAACCCGATCGAACATCTCTGGAGAGACCTGAAAATAGCTTTGCAGCGACGCTCCCCATCCAACCTGACAGAGCTTGAGAGGATCTGCAGAGAAGAATGGGAGAAACCCCCAAATACAGGTGTGCCAAGCTTGTAGCATCATACCCAAGAAGACTCGAGGCTGTAATCGCTGCCGAAAGGGGCTTCAACAAAGTACTGAGTAAAGGGTCTGAACACTTATGTAAATGTGATATTTCCGTTTTTTATTTGTAATACATTTGCTAATAATTCTAAAAACCTTTTTTTGCTTTGTCATTATGGGGTATTGTGTGTAGATTAATTAGGGGGGAAAAAACAATTTTAATCAATTTTAGAATAAGGCTGTAACGTAACAAAATGTTGAAAAAGTCAACGGGGTCTGAATACTTTCCGAAGGCACTGTGTGTATGTTTTCTTTGTAATAGGATGGACCCCATGAGGGCGGTACAGCAGTTACGGGCTTGTGGAGTCCTGGAAACCATCCGCATCTCAGCAGCAGGCTTCCCATCCAGGTACAGCAACAACATCATCCAGCCCTAACATCATCCAGCCCTAACATCATCCAGCCCTAACATCATCCAGCCCTAACATCATCCAGCCCTAACATCATCCAGCCCTAACAGCATCCAGCCCTAACATCATCCAGCCCTAACAGCATCCAGCCCTAACATCATCCAGCCCTAACATCATCCAGCCCTAACATCATCCAGCCCTAACAGCATCCAGCCCTAACATCATCCAGCCCTAACATCATCCAGCCCTAACATCATCCAGCCCTAACAGCATCCAGCCCTAACAGCATCCAGCCCTAACATCATCCAGCCCTAACATCATCCAGCCCTAGTCGATCCAGCTCTAAAATGCACTCTCACATAACATATACACAAGCATTCAACTTTCTCTATATACACACACACACACACACACACACACACGCCACAAAGTGTTATGTTACTGATCACACCACACCTGTGGACAGGTGGACCTACCAGGAGTTTTTCAACCGGTACCGGGTTCTGATGAAACAGAAGGACGTTCTCTCAGACAGGAAGCGGACCTGCAGGAACGTCCTGGAGAAATGGGTCCAGGTAGGAAGTGTCCGGGGTTTTTAGAGGTCAGGTCCTTAGGGTTCAGGTAGGAGGGGTTAGGTTTCAGGAAGTTACCTGTACGAATGACCTGGAGAAATGGGTCACAGTAGGGAAAGAGTGTACAAAATACATAAATAGATTTTACCATGGTTATTCCACACACAAACTGTCTAATTCAATTGCCTCCATCCAGTAAGTATCCATACAGGATACAAAGGTAGCAAAGATATCAAACAAACAATGGTTAAGTCTGCTAAAATACTCAACAACCCTCTTATCTACAGGACCAGGACAAATACCAGTTTGGCAAGAACAAGATCTTCTTCAGGGCGGGTCAGGTGGCCTTTCTAGAGAAGCTGCGTTCTGATAAACTGAAGGCGGCGTGCGTTCGCATCCAGAAGTCCATCAGATGCTGGCTGGCCAGGAAGAGGTACCTCCGTATGAGACGAGCTGCCATCACCATACAGAGAAACACGCGAGGCCACCAGGCCCGCTGGTGAGTGGAAAGATTACAACCTTACCCCACGGGGTTTCCCACGGGGTTTCCCACGGGCAAGGGAATATTCTGGAATGGAATTTAATTATATACGTTCCAGACAGGGAAAGCCAGGGAATGTAAATCAATTTACGTACAGTATCCGATCATTATTTGGAAATGAAATTATCAGGGAAATGTTTTTTTTATTTTTTTTCTGTAATTTTCCACGGTGCTTTACCCACTGTGTGTGGGTTTCCATTAGTTCCCACAACCACATAGTCAAAATTGGCTATGTCGTAAAAATTCATGAAAACAAACATTTAGGGTTAGGCATAAGGTTAGCAGTGTGGTTAGGGTTGTAGAAATAGGCAGGTGCATGACTGTGACGACCCTTTATGTGTGTCATGAACATTCTTACCTCTCCTCTCCTCTCCTCTCCTCTCCTCTCAGCCTGGTAGCGTTCCTGAGGAGGTCCAGAGCAGCAGTTATCATCCAGAAGAACCAGCGTATGGTAGTGTCCAGGAGATGCTACCTGCAGCAGAGGTCTGCAGCCATCGCCATGCAGCGTCTGCTACGAGCCTACCAGGCCAGACAGATCTACCACAAGGTCCTTTATAGCATTGATACGCCATCCAACACACACCTGACCTGCTCCAAACTCTCATTCACATACAGTATAAGTGACGGTACTTCATTTGTCCGACTCGATCAGATGTAAATCCACTCTTAAGACATTGCCACACAACTCGTAACTCCAAACTACAATTTCCATAAACAGTTCTCTACACTAGTCAGGGGTCGTGTTCATTAGGGCACACCATATCAAAATATTTTACGACGGTAAGCGGGGGAAAACGTTTCTTATTGGTTCAGATGGTACCTCCCTGTTTCAGACAGTTTTCTTGTGTTTCGAACCCACTGAAACACGACTCGGGTCTGCGACATTGATTGCATTTATATAGCCCTTTTCCAGGTGCTTTACATAGTAAGGGGGGGAAACTCCCCTCATCCACCATTCTCTGCTTCCCCCAGCTGCTGTACGAACACAAGGTTATCACCATCCAGAGGTGGGTGAGAGGCTGGCTGGCCAGGCGGAGGTGCAGACGCTCCCTGGGGGCCGTGGTCTACCTCCAGAGCTGTATGAGACGCATGGCGGCCAGGAGGGAGCTGAGGAAGCTAAAGGTGGAGGCCCGCTCCGTAGAACACTTCAAGAAGCTCAGTGTGGGCATGGAGAACAAGATCATGCAGTTGCAGAGGAAGGTGGACGAACAGGTGAGAAAGGGCACTTCCTGTATGGATATAGTCACTTCCTGTATGGACATAGTCACTTCCTGTATGGACATAGTCACTTCCTGTATGGACATAGTCACTTCCTGTATGGACATAGTCA